>NC_046172.1:50552574-50852574 GCF_011064425.1 Rattus rattus
AAAAAAAAAAAAACAGAAAGAAAAAAAGATAATCCCTTAACCAGGATGATGTAAGCCACCCTAATGAAACTCATTAGAATATAAAAAAATAAAATTAAATAAAAATAAAGACAAGAAAGTAGAATAGGGACTTGGAGGAAAGAGGAAGGGATAATAGGAGCCAGAGGGGATCAGGAGATAGTAATGGGAATGAATATGATACAAGTACATTTTATGTATGTATGAAAATTCCACAATAAAACCGATTTTTGTCTATAATTAATGTATACTAATAAAAAAAGTTGTTTCTATTGAGAGAAATTAAAAAAAATCTTCCTGTCTTTATCTCACCAGTTTTGAATTATAAGCACATATAACCATACCTGGCTTTTTACATGGGCTAGGGGAAACTCAGTTCAGGTCCTTGAATTTGTACAATAAGCATCTGACTCACTGAGCCCCCTAAACTGTTTTACTTTTTAAAAAATACCTTTGCATTTACATAATGTATATGTATGTGTGTATATATACGTATATATGCATATATACATACATATATATATGTATGTGTGTGTGTGTGTGTGAATACACATTATGGAATGGTTTATGTGGGGTAAAGAAGATATGCTTATCTCACATTTTTGTGGTGAGAGTACTTCAAATCTACTTACAACACTTTCAAGAATATTATATATTGCTACTAACTGTAGTCATCACATTGTACAATAGAAGTCTTGAATATATTTCTCTTGTCTAAATGGCATTTGTCTGTCGTGCCCAGCATCACCTTCCCTTGCCACCCTCACCCCTCCAGCTGCAGACAAACACCATTCAATCTGTACTGTTTCCTCCCATCTGCCTCCAGGATTCTTTTCTTTTTTAACTTTATTTTTCTTGGTTATTTTGTGTATTTACATTTCAAGTGTTATCCCCCTCCCTTCTACCCCCTCCTATACCCCTTCCACCTTCCCCTGTTTCTATAAGGATGCTCCCACTCCCTACCCACTTCCACCTCAACACCCTGGCATTACCCTACACTAGGAATACACATAGATGGAGAGAACATTCATTTCTAACGCCAGTAAGAGTACTTGCTAAGTGCTCTGATTTGAAACAGAGGGCCCTATATTTTGAGAAAAATTAAAATTAAGAATAAAAATATTTGTGGGGCAGTGGGCATGAGAGGAAGCCTGGTCCTTGGCTAAAGGCTTGAAGCCCCAGAGCTTCGCCTGCTCCTGACATCATGCCCGTCATATAGCTGCAGACCCCCATAGATTTGTGGCCATCAGTCACATAAGGGCAACTCCCCCAAGCCCTTCTTCATGTAGGTGAGGCATCCCTAGTATCTCAGACCAAGACAATAGGAAAAGAGATGTGACCACAGTCAAGTAGGCTCAGTTCTTCATGCTTATAAGGTACCTAGAGATCTTGAGGGAGGGCTTGCCAACAAACTTTCCTTCCCAGACACTCCTCCCAGCAAAAGGTATATAATCTCAGGCCCACCCTGAGAAGTGGAGTATGACTTTATGCATCCATTTTCCACCATGACAATAAATAGTTTAGTTTAGAGCTATGGACTACTTCTTTTCATTGAGATCCCCCATGGGAACCTATGAAGAAGGCCTTTCTACCTATAGAGCTGCAGTCTAATCTCCTGTAAAAGTTCTCTCTGCACTCCCAGCCACAACTGCCACCAAACCTGCTGCTGTCAAGCCAAGGACCCCCCGCCACACACACACACACACACACACACACACACACACACACACACACACACACACACACAAGCAGGAGTTCCCCTCACTGTACCATCCCTGCCCGTGGTTAGATCTAGCTCACGGGCCCCCTGCTCTATTCTCAGCTCCCCATAAGCAGGGACTCCCCTCCCTGTACCACCTCTTCCCGTTGCTGGATCTAGCGCATGGGTCCCCAGTCCATTCTCAGTTCTTCCATGGCCAACATCCTGAGAACCCCATGGCCCAGGGACCCCCAAACAAGCTCTGGCTTTCTCATATTTCAGACTGTGCCTTCCCACACCCTCGCCTGGTGCCTTGGTGCTTCCCTAAAGCCTTGCACCCCTGGCCCAGCAGCAGCATACAGTCAAACTCCCTGCAATTTGCCTCCCCAAGTGTTCTTGTCCAGTGGCACAGCAGTCGCGGGATAACATAACCCTACATATACTATTATATATTAAATGAAATAATATAAATAATATAAGTAAATATACATATAAATTAAGTAATATAATAATAAAATAAATAATATCTTTTAAACACTCTTACATATTGATCTTTAGATGTAGTGTGACCTCAGAGCAATGAACAAGCTAACATGAAAATACCTTTCTGTAGATCAACTCATTGGTGGTGAGCTTCTGGGAAAACAAGAATTCATTTGGAAGTAAAAAATAATTGATATAATATCGGAATTATCAAAGACTTCTAAAATTTGTTTTTCCATAAGTAACAAGTAGCTAAACCAGGCTGGAAAACATTAAATGTTTCTTTATATGTACCAAAGAATAATAAATTACTAATCAAACAGTTTAAGTGAATTAAAATATATGGTTTATTTTTAAGTAACAAGTAGCTAAACCAGGGTGGAAAACATGAAATGTTTCTTTATATGTACCAAAGAATAATAAATTACTAATCAAACAGTTTAAGTGAATTAAAATATATGGTTTATTTTTAAATAATATATACAATTTGTAGGAGATACATCATGCTTGTACATATTTCTTTTAGAGAATAATTTCATTTTATAGCGTGTGTGTGTGTGTGTGTGTGTGTGTGTGTGTTTGCGTGCACTTTAGTGCTCATGAACATATGTGCAGGTACCCAAAGTGTCCTAAAGAGGGTGCCAGATCCCTTAAAGCTTGAACTTCAGATGGTTGTGAGCTTCCTAACATGGGAGTTTGGAACAAAATTCAGGTCCTCTGAAAGACCATCAAGTGCTCTAAACCATTGAGCCATGTCAAAAGCTCCAGCCTGCATATATTATCAAGGAAAATATACATCTACTGTTCATTTAAAAAAGAAAATGCTACCAATTAATTCAAACACTCTGAATTCATTTACACAATCAAATCTCCATCCAAACAAGAACAACTATTTCTTTTAGTTTTGGCTTTAATTTATAGCTTTATGACAAAAATACACATATCCAAATATTTGTGTATATATGTATATTTGTACACATATTTTTGGTTCTATTTTACACTGTTTCCTAAGTAATATTTAGATGTTATTGCTGATTTTTTCATTAGCAATGAGTTATAAAATTCACGCAACTGTAATTTTTCTATTTACTACTCCATTTTAATTTTAGAACTTCATGCAATCGTATCAGTGCAATGCAAGATTGTTTTTCCATTTCATTAGAATTTTATGATTGAATTTGTATTAGAATGAATCCCCACTAGAGCCAGATGACAAATCCAAGATTTATTAAATCGAATAGAGTCTACTAAAGGATGTATTTTGAAATTACATTGGATAATGTAATACCCCAATCCTGGGAACAATGAAGAACCCCACACTATCACTGATCTGAAGGGAAAAAAAAATCAATTAACCAAACTTTCAGACAGTAAACGCAAGGTGGAATATGAGGGACTATCTGATAAGAAATGTGTTTTTCATGAAAAGAAAGTGCAGCTAATTTTGCATGACCTTGATGGGAGCTATGACATTTTCTACTCTCCCCTTCAACAATTTCTAAAGCCTAAAGGTCTCTCCTATTATCAGAAGAATCAAGAACAAGTGGAAGTCAAAAAAGCTGAATAATGAAGTCTAAACTTATTCACCTTCCCAAACATAGAGAAAAGTGGAGACAGATAAAGAGCAGATATGTCAGTAAAATAAGTTACATGTGTGTGTGGAGGGGGCATGTGTTTGCAAGTACATATCCATACCCCCCCCCCGCCACACACACACACACATGGCAAAGACAAATGTGTATTGCTGTATTTGAACTTTCTGCAGCAAAAGGGCAAGGGATTCTCTATTTGTCATATAATAACAACTAACTAAATTTCTGTGTCATCACTTTCTGCACTATTAAAATTGCTTCACAGTGCTATATGCTTGTGTGACTGAGTATTTCAATCACAGTGTATTGTGTGTTTCTTTTATCATTCTTTACTTTTGTCACCCTTAATAACATTTGGTTTCTCACACTCATTTATTTCTAGTATGTTTGAATCAAGTATTCTCAAGTATTTGCTGCACTATTTTTTTAAAATTGTCTTCCTTTGGGAACCATTGCTCATCATTGTTCTTGGATATTTTTGTTTATTTTGGGATTGTTCTTAATCATTGCAACCACATCTTTATATAAGTTCAATAATAGATAATTTTTCAGACATGGAAATTTAGGTTCCTCCTCCACATTTATTCCTGCATTGTCTGCCTCTTCCCTCTCTCCTTTCATTCTCTATTAACCCCCTCTCCATTTATGTTCTTTCTCTCCCTCTTCTCTATCACTCTATTTCTTCCTCCCTCCTCTGTTTGTGTCTCTGTCTTTGTTGAATTCTGCCTAGTTTCTCTATGCTGGGAATGGGAAACTTATTTTTCATTTTTTTCTGTAGCATCATTTGGTTGTTTCTGAATATAGAGTTCTTCTACTTGTGTCCTTTATTTGAAACTTACCATTCCAGCAAATGGGAGTATAGAAAGATGTGTAACTATTCCAATAAGAAACTAATACTTCATCCTTTTCAGACACTTTTATGGTCCTTATGATTTTCACTCTGTTATTTTTTTACCTTCTAATATTTTCCAGTAATTATATTTCCTACCTTGTTATATTGGGTGAGTAGGATATTAATGTTTACCTTGTTATTTTCCCCTGACATTCATTTAAGGCTCTGCATTTATAAGCCAATTAAAGAGCACCCATAAGTTTGATATGTAATGGCGTATGAAATTTTGTTTCTGAGTCTTTATTAGTAGCCCTTTTATTATAATTTGAGGAGCAGGCTGTTTCAAACATCATGAATTTGTGAACTCTTCAGAAAATACAATATTCTTTTCAACGCTCCTTGACTATGAAAATGTTTTCTGGTTCCAGAAAGAGTGAGAAGAACATGAAATGTAGCTATGACAGTTAGAACCAAAAGAGTCAATGATGACAACGTAAAAAGTAACAGCACTGCAGGAACTTGTAAACCAGACCCTGAGGGCAACTGTCTTCAAAAAAATCTCAAATTCCAGCATGCATTTTGGATCGGCATTTGGCAGTTTAGGAAGCTTTTGTAGAGATGACCATATCTTTTATTATTAAAGCCAAAATATTGTTGATCCTCTGCTCGTTGGGGAGGTACTAAGGGTTTAGGGCAAACTTTGTGCAAAAACAATAGTAGAATTGGCTTTGTTAATATTACCTACTATAAAATATATTTCATCAACACCTATTAATGAGAACAACTATTTTGCCTTACAGAATTGGAGGTTCAATACCTTGTGTTCTTAAAGGAATGTACTCTCTTCTGTGGAAAATTTTGAGATGAAACTTGTTCAAGTTCTAGCAATCAACTCTAAAGGAGAGAAAGTTAGTTCTGAAGTCTAGGTATGCTGTGATTAATATTACTGCTTGGCCAAAACAAAGAAAGGTGCCAGCATTTTCTACGCCCCATAAAAAATGCTCATTAAATCAAGCTTCATATAAAATTGATTTTGACAAAGGAGTTTTATTTGCAGATATTCTGGCATCTTGTAATGGGAGAATATCCCAGCTGTGAAAGCTCACACATCTCTAGCCTCCTCCCTGTCAAAAGTAGACAGACATTTAAATGGAAGGTTATGTTTTTTCCAAGGATAGATCAGTTCCATTATACAATGATCTGAAAATCTCAGATTGGGGCTTCTGATTTAATTTGCCACACAAAATAGGCAAAAGCCTTTCAAATACCTCACAAAAGTATCATAAAGACTATTACTTAAAAGGCTGATTTTTTTCTCTTAGTTATATAAGAAGATACTTAAGATAAAGGAAAAACAGTACTAAAGAACTTTTTCATAAATTGAAATACACACACACATTATATATATATATATATATATATATAGAGAGAGAGAGAGAGTTACATTTTCAGTTTGCTAAAATGATTTATTTGAAAATATATTTTATTAGACCAGTGTAATAAGCAATGTATAAAGTAGTCAAGTTACCATATTTCCCTTAAATCTTAGTCTTTACTTTTTTAAGACTGAAATTTTTAAAAATAATTCTGTGATCTTTCTTGATTTTGAAATTTTCTTGAGTGTGTAAAATTAGGTACAATATATCTCCTGTGTTATTAGTATAATAAGAGGGCTTCCTATTATATAATTTAGTGGTTACATGAGTTTTATTGATAACAATACAAGAATAACCAAGCAGACTTTACCATTCTCCAGAGACCGAGGCTCAGTATAATCCACTTTTCATGAGCTAATCCTTTAGACAAACTAATGAATCAACAATAAAAGCAGTTCATACCAGGACTTTTACTTTGCTCTTCATTCTGTTTTTCCTAAAGCTGTCAAGTGTTCTAGATAAGTACTGTAATAGCAATATTTCCTTATCAATCAGACCAACTCTGAAGCATGCTTATTAGGTAAATATAGCAGTATAAGTAAACTGCATTTTTACTAATTTACTAAGTTTTGAACAAAAGCATTAAGGATTATACAAGGATTACATTAAAAAGATGAATATCAGTGGAAAAAGGCACTTTTAGCCTATGAGGATGTTACAAGAAAGAAGCAATAAAAAAGTGAATGCTAAACTTATGGTTGAATATCACTACAACATGATGACCTATATTCAAGGATCATAGCATTAGAAAGGTTAAGAACCACTGATCCAAGCATAGAAATTAGTGTCATAACTATGTCATGTTACAACTATGTATAGATGCTTCACTTTCAAAATCAAAGTTTATTTCCTAGTATTTACCTCTTTTCATGAATATACTATGTGTGTTGGTAGTGTCAGTATAGATATATTGATACAGATATAATTTAATGTTGATATATCAGACTGACCAAAACATAATTGCATGGTTTCTCAGGTTCTACATGCTCCTCTAACTATATTTTTGACTGATTTCTAAGTTTTCTTTTTTATTTGACAGAAAAGACATCACCAAAGAGGGGAAATGTATATGCAGGAAGCTGCAGCTTCAACATGATTTCCTTATGACACTTATTTCTAGGCTTAGGTCAGTGGTTCTCAACCTTCCTAATGTTATGACACTTTGATACAGGTCCTCATGTCATGGTGACCCCAAATGATAAAACTATTTCATTGCTGCATCATAACTGTAACTTTGCTACTCTTATGAATCATAATGGAAATATCTGATGTGTGACACTCGTAAAAGGGGTCATTAACTCTTCCAAAGTGTTGCAACCTGTAGGTTAGGAAATGCTGGCTTAGATAATCAAATATTTTATATTATCTTCACATAATTACACAAAGCAATTCATCCTCTACAAATAGTATAGATATATTGTTTGCTTGGGGATATTTGCTAATTAGTGCCAGTTTTAAAAACTATCCATCAGGCTTTAAAATTTGCTTTGCTGGTGGAGCGACAGAGGAAATCTCCAGTACTCTCTCCCTCTTCCTCAGTGGTTGTTTGTGAAACAGTTTTCCCTTGGCATTCTGACTATGCTATGAATTTCCTTCAGTTGTGTGAGTGCCTTAGCAAATACTTCCTGAATAAAATCAATTCACATTAACATAATACCTAATAATAACTGTAATTTGCACATGTAGACAAAGACACACCCACATACACACAAAACACGTTGAAAGAACAGTAGCAATACTATTGCTATATGATAGCATGGATATTACTGTAGCTCAATGAGGCTGAGCAATTTCATACATTTGACACTAAATATATATTCATAAAAATGCATGTATGCTTTTCCCCAAGACGAATGTGTTGAAAAGGAAATTCATCTTTTGTTTTGTTTGGTTTGGTTTGGTTTTTTGCTCTAAATAATTCTTCTACTATTTTTATTGTTGTTTTGTACTGAGTAATAGGTAACAAAAATTAAATGTAATTTTCTTTCATTTTGAGAAAAAGATCCAAATCATCTTTTCCTATTTGTCTGATTATTTGAATAGTAGTCCAGCAGAAGGAACACAGTTTCCTACAAATATGATCAATGGGGAAAATTCAGATGCTCATAAATCTACAGACTTGAAAACAGTCCAGAGCAGGCCAGATGCCATCCAACTGTGACATATATAAATGATGCATTCTCTGCTCTAGCCACAGCTCATCTCCATAATCCACACAACTGCTGAGAAGACAAAGTGAGAAATGTAGTCTACCCAATGGCATAGCTAAAAGACAATAAGCTGCAGTTAATCATTTATCGACCCAGCCAAATGATAAGTCCAGAAAATAATATCAACAGCAGACTACAAAGAGGCAGAGAATACTGAGGGATAGCTTGCATTTTAAAAGCAACCATGAACAACAATCAATATCAACATCTTACATAAAAGCATCAGCACTGTATGTAATTGTATTTCACTAAGTTTAGTCCTTGAGACAAAATGTTTATGAGCTATCTAAAACTATCAGGGTAAGAAAAGTTTATTTAAGTCTTTAAAAGCCATCTTCTCTATTTTTATTTATTCTTATTGAAAATATTCTTTTTTCATACAACATATCCAAACCACAGTGTTACCCCCGTATTCTGCCTAGTGCCACCCTCCCTGATCTAACTGACCTTGTTTCTCTTCAGAAAAGAATAGGCCTCCAAAAGACAACAACCAAACACAACAAAACAAGATTAAAAAAACAAAAGAAAAAAACAACAACAACAAAAAAAAAAAGGCAAAATCCTCATATCAAGGCTGGACAGGGGAAACCTTAATTAAAGGAAAAGTGAGTCCCCCAACAGTAAAAAGAACAGAGATACATCTGCTCCCATTGTTAGGAGTCCCACAAATAGATCTACTGAACAGCCATAACATAGATACAAGAGGACCCAGTACAGACCTAGGCAGGTCCAGCGCTTATGAGTTCAGTCTCTGTGAGCCCAAGGATAGTCTTGCTTAATTGAGTTCAGGCCATGTTCTTTTGCTGTCCCTTTATTACTCCTTTGGACTTACCATTTTCACTGTTAAAGTTCTTGAGCTCAAAATGGAGGGCCCAATTGAGAACTCCATTTAGACTCCCCCTATCTCCTCCCATTCTCCCTTCCCTCTCCCTCACCCTTTCTCCTCTCCAAACCCCCCCCTCTCCCCACACCCTCCTCCCTTTTACAACTTTTTCTATCTCTCTAACTTTCTCCTTTCTCTCCCACCTCTGTATAACTCTAGTTTGGGGTCTTTGCATCTGTTCCCATCTGCTGCTGGAGGAAGCCTCTCTGGCGACCAAAAGACAAGTCAGTTTTTAAAATGATCACCCGAATGGTCTACATCTCTGTTTAAAACATAGAAAAAAAGAATATCTATAGCATTTCTGTTTGCTTGTTCTGTAATGTTGACATTTTATAGTACACATATCATAGGTGTTACATGATTGATTTTGAAATACAAAAATATAACAAACATGAAATAGGATGAAATTTCAAGTAACTTGCACCATCTTGTCCTTCCTTTTAGTATTTAAATCCTATTTAGGGTCTTAAAGGAAATCTCTGGATAATCATAAATATTGATTCTTTTGTTTTTCTTATGGAAAACAATTTTTTGTCAGTAAACTTTCTCCCTAAGCCTTCATTTTCCTTTCTGTCATAAAGTTTCCTCAATATAACAATCTATTGTCCTCTTTCATGGTGTTCGGAAAATAAATGAAGGCTAGTGCTTTAAGAAACTCTATGTCATTTTAGTTGTTCATAAGATATATATTTAAATGGAATAAACTATAAAACACTGAATTTATATCATAAAAACTCCATAATCCTTTCTACATCACAACACTATTTGTACCTGGCAATGGTGAATGGTTGTGAAGGGAGGAAGGAATGATATTATGCCTGTATTGTCTGCCAACAGCTTTTCTGGCCGCTATCATTCTTCTTGAGGCCAGATGCCTGAGTTTTCAGACCAGAGGAGCTAGTGTTGTTCAAAATCATGCCCTATTAACACTATAAAGGTGTATGTGGCTCTCAAATGTACGAATGTTGGTGGAAATTGTGTGTCGATAGGACAAATGATTTATTTTGGTTGGTGTATTGAAGAGACCAAACTAAACATGTAATGATTAAGAAATCACACCAACAACTAATGTGGCTTATGGTGGCCAAGGAATCTCACCATGTTACTGTGGAAACAAAATGAAATAAAGACAGTTTGTCATGTTCTTAGGAAAAATAGCTCTTGAATGTGAGAAAGTGTTAGAAGGAAATACTTTCTGTAACCAAGTGAGCTGTTCAAAAGCTAAGAGAGAACAGTTTTGCATTGTTTTAATGCTTGCTTCAGAGAGGAATGCAAAAAGTTTTCTGTTAGAAAGCATTTATTTTGGAATAAATAATGTTTTAGAAATTTGTTGAGATTATTTACGTTGAAAAATATATAGATATTTTTCAATAAAAGTCATACTCAGTAATTTGGAAATAAATAAGAAAAAAACTAATCCTTTTAATTAAATCACTTGTTTAGAGAGAAAGTACAATCATTTTTTGCTGGATCAGAATATTCTTGAAGTAATAAGATTTGTGCCATAGGTAAACCAATAAATATATTGAAGTTAGAATTATTGTGCACTTGTGTGCCTAGTAATGTATACTAGTGTAGTTTGAGTTGTGAAGAGCAAGTATGTTTTATCCTTCCTTCAAGATTTAACTATATTTTTTAAATATAAGGGACTTGTTGAATAATAATCTACTTTAAGTGTGGCTTCCAGTGGTCAAAAACAAATACAGTTAATGTATTTATATTTTATGTGAATGAGTTTTTTTTTTTTAATATGCATGTCTATGTCTGTTTACGTTGGCATGCCTAGTACCTTCAGAGGCCAGAAGGGGGAGTTGGATACCCTGGAAATGTAGATAAAGTTGGTTTTGAGTTGCCAGATAGGTCCTGGGAACAGAGTCCTGGTCCTCTGCAAGAACAGTAAGTGCTCGTAAGCACTGAGCCATCTTGCCAACTCCAAGTGTAGTTATTTGAGTGCATAAGGAAAATGGTTATCACTATAATTGCCTAAAAACAATGTTTCACACAGTATTTATCACATAGTTCCCAACTGAAGTTTTTCAACTAGGCTAGCTGATTATTCAAACTGAACAAGACTATTAAGTGTAGTATGCCTCTATTAGGTATTATGTTTTAGGGTAAACCAGAAATATGTTACTGTTCCATATTCATGTAACATTTGTAATTTGATTTTACCATTTAATTGTAATGTTCCATGTTGATTACTCAAGACTGAAGCGCAGTGCTATATTTTAGTAACATTTCTAGAAGTTGGTCATGGTGAACACCATTTGGGCATGAACATTCTCATATCCATAACATACTGATTTAATTGAAGTATTTTTTCATAAGAATAGTTTTGGCAAAAGCCGCAGCAAAACCACTGAACTGAGAACAAGACCCCCATGGAAGGAGTAAGAGAAAGGATTGGAAGAGCTTGAAGGGGCTCAAGACCCCATATGAACAACAATGACAAGCAACCAGAACTTCTAGGGACTAAGCCACTACCCAAAGACTATGCATGGACTGACCCTGGACTCTGACCTCATAGGTAGCAATGAATAGCTTAGTAAGAGCACCAGTGGAAGGGGAAACCCTTGGTCCCAAGAAGACTGAACCCCAGTGAACTAGACTGTTGGGGGAGGGCGCAATGGGGAGGTGAGGAACACCCATACAAGGAAGGAGGGGAGGGGATATTTGCCTGAAACCGAAAGGGAATAACATTCAAATAAATTAGAAATACTCAAGTTAATTAAAAAATTTAGAAAAATTAAAAAAAAAGAATAGTTTTCTTCACCAGGTTATATTGGATTCATTTACTCTAAAGTGAGCTTAGAGTTAATCACAATAAATGTTTTTGTTTTAAATCTGTGAGTGTGGGACAATCATAAATGAGAAGTGGATGTAAATAGTTTAGCAGAAAAATAAGTTATATATATATTCCATGATGGTAAATTTTCTTTTATATTTTATTAACTTGAGTATTTCTTATATACATTAAATTTATATTAGTAATATGGCCAATTTTTAAAAAAATGAGTAGAAAATGGGGACCATTTTACCCCAATTTTCAACATTAGAGGAATCTACTGTGTAGGTTCACTCATTATTATAAAACAATCTAAAAGAAACTTAGTCTTCTTTATTTGAAACACAATGGCAAATGTGAATTAACAAAACAATTGTTTGCTGACAATTAAAAAATAAAACCCACTATCAAATTGTGTAGCTTCGAGTGAATTTCACTTGGTATTCTACAGAGAGCACTTAAAGAGTTCTGGGGCAACAATAAACCATGACATTATTTTCTTTTTATAAAATATTTTAATTGCTGTGTATTATCTATATATAACATATATTAATATGTGAAAGTAAGGCTTGTTGACAGCCTATCTAGATCCCAAACTACACTTAAGAGTCATTATTATGTCAACTGTTCAGGTATATTAATGGTTTTCATAGCCAACTGAGAAATAAACAGAAATACAAATATGTCACTCTGTGTATTAACAGGGTTAATTTGATTGATCTTAATGTTATAAGTTGTCCCTCCTTCATTGCTCCCATGTGTTACAAAACTGTGACCTAAGAGAACAAAAAGAAAGATGCTTATTATTTGGCTCAGGCACTATGCTTAGAAGAGTTTCCCTACAAATAGTTATCAAAACAAAATAGGATATAAGAAAGGACTGTTGGACAGTGAACTACCTGAGGACCCAGCTATACCTCTCTTGGGCATATACCCAAAAGATGTCCCAACATATAACAAAGACACATGCTCCACTATGTTCATAGCAGCCTTATTTATAATAGCCAGAAGCTGGAAAGAACTCCAGATGCCCTTCAACAGAGGAATGGATACAGAAATGTGGTACATCTACACAATGGAAATACTCAGCTTATCAAAAAACAATAAACCTTCAAGAAATTCATAGGCAAATGGATGGACCTGAAAAAACTTATCATCTTGAGTAAGGTAACCCAATCACAGAAAAACACACATGGTACTCACACATGAAACTCAAGAAGGATGACCAAAATGCAAATTCTTCACTCCTTCTTTAAAAGGGGAACAAGAATACCCTTGGGAGGGAATAGGGAGGCAAAGTTTAGAACAGAGACAGAAGGAACACCCATTCAGAGCCTGTCCCACACGTGGCCCCCATACATATACAGCCACCAATCTAGATAAGATGGATGAAGCAAAGAAGTGCAGGCTGACAGGAACCGGATGTAGATCTCTCCTGAGAGACACAGCCAGAATACAATAAATACATAGGCCAATGCCAGCAGCAAACCACTGAACTGAGAACAGAAACCCCATTGAAGGAATCAGAGAAAAGTTTGAAAGAGCTTGAAGGGGCTTGAGACCCCATATGAACAACAATGCCAACCAACCAGAGCTTCCAGGGACTAAGCCACTCCCCAAAGACTATACATGGACTGACCCTGGACTCTGACCTCATAGGTAGCATTGAATATCCTAGTAAGAGCACCAGTGGAAGGGGAAGCCCTGGGTCCTGCTAAGACTGAACCCCCAGTGAACTAGACTGTCGGGGGGAGGGCGGCAATGGGGGGGAGGTGGGGAGGGAACACCCTACAGAGAAGGGAGGAGGGGTTAGGAGGATGTTGACCCGAAACTTGGAAAGGGAGTAACAATCTAAATGTAAATAAGAAATACCCAATTTAATAAAGATGAAAAAAAGGACTGTTTATTAAGTGATTTTGATAAGTTTACTAGAAGAGATCAAAAGAACACTAGGCAGTATATCAAGCTAAAAGCACAATTTGCCTTTTCCTATTTACAATTCCACAGTATATAAATATTCATAGTTAATTTAATTAATTATTAAGAAAATTATCTCTAGAAAGTATTCAACTAAAATCCCAACAGCGGGTAATTTCTTGTTATCTATCTATCTATCTATCTATCTATCTATCTATCTATCTATCTATCTATCTATCTATGTATCTATCTATCTATCAATTATGATCTCACTAATCTAATAATGATATCGTCTTCATCTTTTTAAGTTTTTGTTTATGATCAATGATTATGGTGATTTTTTTATATTTGAATTACCTTCCCTGTGACCATTTTTTTATTGAAATTCAAGTATTTCTTACATATTCTTGACCATATTTATGCTGATCTTTTCAAAGAGCCTCATTGTTGACATATAATATATTCTCCCCAGAAAAGAGTTTACATAGGTCATAACTAACACATAAATGCATATTTTATTGTTATCTTATGAATTCTTTCTGGAACCACTGAGATAGATATTTGGGTTTCTTGAATCATTTTATTTAATTGTTTCTATTTACATGATTTTTTTCCTGTGGATTTAATTTTATAATTTTATGAAATAATTTTTGTACCTCTTAAAATGTTTTCTCTGTCTCTTGTCCTTCTATAGCAAATCCTAAAGTGAGCTATGGGAACAAAGGCAGATGTTACTTTGCTATTTTCACAAGAAAAGGATGCAGTTGCTCTCTTTTGCTCCAGTCTGTGTTCAGAACTTCCATAAAAAGGTGGAAATTCCTGCTTGTTGATAATTCATGTTAGAGCTTTTCCATCCCAGGGAAAGTTGTTAAAAGGAGGTACTGAGGCCAAGTTGATGTCACAATCTAGAACGGTTTAGAAATAGTTTTTAAAATTCCATGTATGAAATTAATGTACTAAGCCCATTACTACTTATTGTGTTTCTTTTAAACATCTCACAGCTAGTATCTTATTTTGCATTAACGTATTTAAATATATCTGAGACAGTAAAAAGATTAAATGTCTTCATGTATTTGTATGTTAAAATAAGAAAATAATGATGAACAATAGATATATATCTAAAATGTGAATGTATTTGGAAAGTAGATTAATAAAACATTTGCTACCATCTTGATGAATTGTTCACCAAAGGCATAAGTTAAGGAAACCATTTCACTACTGAATAAGCATTATACCAGTATGCAATGTGTATCACAATTAATCTGCTGGAGAGATTACAAAGAAAAAATCTTGTCCCTTTATATAATCATGTACATATAATTGACCATATATAATTTATATCTATATCTAGACATACATACATATATATATATATATACATACACACACACACACACATACAATTTATATATCCTCAGAAGAAATACTTTTACACTAAGTGGACTTGGTGGAAATATATGTCACACCCAGTTCATCTCAGGTTCTCTTAGTTGTCTGGCTATTTGTGCCAGTTAACTACTTTCTGTAGAGGAATCTTCTAATCTGAGGATGCTACTATCCAATGGTGACAACAACAAATTAATAATCAGAGACAAGGACACTATATTCCTTAATGAGCAAAGACCTGGCACTCAAGATTTTGAAAAGTTTTTTTTTTTAATTATAAAACTAGAAAGTATTTTTATACTTTCAAAATGCTGATAAATATAGAGAATCAATTGATAATTATAAGTTTTCTATGTAAGAAGTTCTTTTTTTGCATCAGAGAAATATAATATCTATTTTTTGTATTTGTCTTTGCAAAATATGACCAGTTACTTAAAGTTAGTCATTTAACGCTGGTGTCTGCATGGATACACAGAATAGTAATGATTAGTAATCCAGAGGGTCTTTGGGGGTTGCTGATCTGCCAATCTGTTAGCTCCAGGTTCAGTGAGAGACCGGCTTAAGAATGATTGTGGTTAACCACAGACACTGCCCTCAGGTCTCCAGGTGCATATAATCACAAATGCCGGTGTAAATTCACATTTAAATAAACCCAGACAAAAATCATAGAATTAAAAAAGTAACACACAGAATTTTGTGTTTAAAAATCTTATTAATCTTATTTTTAATTAGTGTATATGCATTAGGCTTTATTATGAGATCGTTTTATTTCTAGTTTGTTCATGCTGATTACATTTCCCCGTATCCTCTTGGATGTCCTTGTACCCTTCCACCACTGTAGCCTCTTTTCATGTTTTATGGCACATGAATTTAATTACATCCTCTTCATCTACCTCTTTTTCCATTTTCATTGGCCCTTTACTAGTTTTATGACCTATACCTATACTCATAAATGCATCTATATAAATATTAAATGCTAGAGTCCTTATAAAAGAGAGAACATGTGATGTATGTATGCATGCTTAAATTATAAAGCTATGAAACTTGCTTTGTACTTTTAATAGTGGGATTTTAAGCTACATCCATATAGTCTGTACAGTTTCTTTTTTGTATTTGGTTGTTGAGTCTCAGTGGCTTGCTCATTTTTTTTTGACCTTAGGGGGAGGGGGAGTCGATCTTCAAGATAGGAGAGATGGGAGAAGCTGGGAGGAGTGGGGGCAAGGAAAACAGGTGAGAATATATTTATTGTATAATAAATGAATCTATTTTCCTTTCTTTTTTTCTCTTTCATTTTTATATTTTATTTATATGACTATACTGTAGCTGCCTTCAGACACACCAGAAGATGGCCTCTGATCCCATTACACAGGGTAATGATGCCATCATGTGGTTGCTGGGAATTGAACTCAGGACCTCTGGAAGAGCAGTCAGTGCACTTTACCAGCCCTGGAAGAATCTATTTTCGATTTTAAAACACTTCAAATATTTGGGTAGGAAATAAAATAATTGTAAAACCTTTTCAGATATTAAAATATGAGGGAATTTTCAATACAAATAATAATGGTAGTGGAAAGATTTCCTTTCAGCCCAAACCTGAACAGTTTGAACAACTAAGTAATTGTCAGCTTATAAATTCCAAAGTATTACATACACATGTTTGGTTTGTTTATTTTTATAAATAAAACAGTAAAATGAGTGACAGTTCTATGTTGAAATATTTCAAGTAATTTCTGTTGATATTTTGCCAAGTAGATGGAACAAAACTACCACAATTTATAGCAAGGTTAGACTCTTGTGTGCCCTCCAAAAATACTATATGGAAATTGAAATAAAAGAGTAACATTCCGTTAGAGAAACCTAAAAAATGCCTCAAACAATTGGTGAAGTTTTGCACTAACAATGATGATTCATGGTAACATGCAAGATGTGATGAACATTTTCTTGTTCTTCTTCCCTCAAATACACAACCTTAATTTAACCATTAAAAAACACATTAGAAAAATGGACATTCTCTAAAATCCCTGGTTAACAATCTATAAACTGTGAAGTCACCTAAAACATAAGTGTTTGAGAAATTACTACAGTCAAGAACATTAAGAATGTATTGTAATAAAATGAAATCTGGTATCCTGGAGTGTAAACATGATGTTAGACAACAAGTATGAAATCTGCCAGAGCAGGATAATCAGTGAATCATAGTGGTTTATCAGTTTTGCTTAACTAATTGGCAAGCCTATATATTAAAATGAGATGAAAATAGAATAAGACATGAAGTGTAAATGGAGACATATTGGCACTTCATAGTAAGTCCAAAAGAATCCTGTAACAAAAATGTAATGTTTGAAACATATTGGAGAATTTTTTCAGTGTTCAGGTAAATCCTGACTTTGTCTTTTGAGGGCAATGAAACCGTAAGGTGTTTGCTTCCATATAAATTCTGCAGATAACTTTGACAGGAACCTAAACAATTGAAGGTGTAATAGATAAGACTCTAGGACTAAAGATGAGCTCCTTCAAAGGTCTCGAGTTGAAAGATCTGGAGTGTATCCTATTATAATGCAGGCCCCATCAGCCAAAGATGTATTCTAAACTCTCCAACCTACCATATACCTCTTATCAAAGAATAACTCAATATATATTTGTTCTTTAGCGTGATCATTTATTTGTATACAAAGAAAAATGTTACTGATGTTATCATGACAGCTACAAATATAATTTAAATGCAAATGAGAGAATAGAGCCTTCAGCTCAATGGTCGACTGGTGGACCAGCCTTATAAGGAGCCTTGTGTTCAATCTCAGCACTGTGTAGAAGAAAGAGAATTCAAGTAATTTCTAGCCATGTATGGTGGTCACATCAATTGTATTTGCTCTAATGATGACTTCAGCTCCAGCATAATTCTACATAATGAGTTCCAACCAGGGCTACCTAGTGAGATGTTGTCTAGGAAGGAAGGAAATTAGGCATGGGTTACTTTATCATCCTGTAGTGTCCTATGAGTTGAAGTATTCTGCCCCTGTATAGCTAGACTAGATGACTCATCAAGGAAATAGAATATTTGTGGCTTCTGCAAAAGGCATTCAAACTTTATACCGCACAGGTATTGGACTGCTTTTATATTAAATCTTTTGATTGTCTATTACATGTATACCCATCTTTCTTATTTCTGGCTTGCATCTTTTCCCTAATGGAATTTCAGGCTTCAGGGAGAGGAAGCATAAAGCTCTTCTGAAGCAGAGGATGAAGAGAAATTCTATTTCCTTCTCAAGTCATTGTAGTCATCATTTTGAGCCATGTGTTCAATATTTCTATCATCAGCTAGCCTTTCTGACAGCCTGAAGCACTTTGAATGCCTTCTTTATTTCTAAAACTGGTAATAAGGTTTCTATATTAGTTCAATATATACACTTCCTTAACATCAGTATTATTATGCTACAGAGAACTTTGCCTGCACATAGAGTGTTAAATCTGCCCATTTCTCCATCATTTTAATGAGATTCTCCTACATGGAATTTCAACACTAATCATTTTCTGTAAAAACACTAGGATCGGCCTTGTATTTAAGATCTGAAAATATAATTTGAAGAGCCATCATGTATTTCTTTATACCTAAAGAAGTCCTGCATTTGCTTGATTATTTAATTTTGAGTCAATTTCTCTATAAAATATATAGCAAGCTAAACTAATGATTTTGGAAAAGATTTCCTAGCTGTTTTTTGCATGCACTCTGCAATGAGTATTCTGACCTCTTCCCCAACAAAAAGAGAGAGAGATGTTTGTACTGGTCGGAGATAGGGGACTGAGGGAATAACCAAGAACAGAACAATAATTCAGTAATTCAGTATTCAGTATTCTGTAACAGTATTCAGTAATCTGTGCTTGATAACACAGTAGCCATGAGATACAGAGAGATGCGAACTCACTGTATGTGGTTTATGCAATTATGCAACTCATTTTATAATTATTTGAGCTTGAATAGACAAAGCCACAAATGGATTATAGATTAAACAAAACAGAACTGAGACTGGATCATACTCTTCTGTAAGTTTATTGAATCATTACAATTTGTTACATTTTTGTTCCTCCCATCCAGAAAATAAATTGAAAAATGATAAATTGTATGAACTAATATTATTTCATTAATCATGGGATTCCAGAATTATCCCAGGTCTTCTTATCTCTGGTTCTTCTTCCAAATCTTTATTGCCATTTAAGGCAAGAAATTTATAGATGTTCAGTGTTATATACTAGGTATCAAGTCATCTTTAGATATCTGCCAAGCTGAGTTAAAAATGATGGGTTAGAAATAGTATATTGGATCCTGAGGCATGAATTTTGAAAGCTATTTTTGTTCTAGACTTGGTTGTGGCTGAAATATATCAGATAATGGACATGACCTAATAAATATCTTGGTCTATGATTGCATAAAATCAACTTTAGGTCCCTGGTCTGGCATTTAGGACTTCTTCTAGACCAGTGGTTCTCAACTTGTACTGGTACTGTACTAGAAGATGGTACTTTCTGTAATTTAATAACCTTTGAGAGGTTTTGACTTTACATCTGTTCATATTTAACAAATATTTCCACTTTTATTCTACTACCTATAAACTCAGTAGTAAATGGAAAAGCAGAGAGAAAGATAGATAACCACAGTAGATATTATTGCATTCTGTAAGTTAAATGCTATTTGGGGTTTTGGAGGCAAATAGGACTTTTGACTTTAAAAACTAAATGGCACAGTATTTTTTAATTTTTTTCTTAATCATTCCATTCATTCATTTACTTCTAAAATTATATTCCACTTCCTGGTTACCCAACCCCAAGCCCCCCCATCTCACAACCTTCCTCTCCTCCCTCCCCTTTGCCTCTATGAGTGTGCTACCCACCCACCCACATTCTCCTGAGAGAAATGCTAACGAAAGATGGCCCACTATCTTAATTATTTTGTTAAAATATATAGTTAAGATATGTATAGAAATAGAGGAGATATAGTACTACATCTAAAGTATTCATATCTATCTCTAGGAAACACTTTTGTAGTAGAGATTGACTGTAGACCCTCTTAAAAGTTAAGCAAGCACTCTACCACAAGACAATATGCTCAGTTATTCTATTTTCAATGAGTATGTTACTGGGCAGAATCATATGGCAAATATGTCTGCAATGTCTCAATACCCAATTTAGGGTGCCCTCACTCTACATTGTAATTGTTTACTTATACTCATTAAGTACACCTTTTTAAGAAGTTTCTTTGTCAGTGGATTGGTTGCCTATCAATACATATATCTTTTAGCTTTCTGTTAAGTTAGAAACTTGGAAGGTTCAAAGTTCTCTCTCACTTTGCCACCTATTGTCATAGACCATTACATGCAACCGTTTGTGATACTACATACTCTTTTATGAGTCTCATATTCCCTTCCTTATGTTATAGACCTATAATAAATTATTATTATTATTTTATTTTTATTATTCAGATATGCTTTGTAATATCTAGATGGCAGAAAAATCTTGTCAATTTACTTATGGTAATGCATATAAGGTTTTATTATCTTGTTAACCAAGAGGAATCAAGAGTTCCCTAAGGCAGCAATATTCCAAAAGCTTATTATAGAGAAATATGGCTTTAAAGAGAAAATAATGTAAAGAGAAAGAAAGAACAAGGAAGAGTGGGAAAAGAAATTGGAATATCTGAGTAATATAAGAAATGATATAACTAAGAGTAGTCTGAACATTATGAGGAAGAAAGCATGCAGAGCATGAAGAGATGGTTAAAGAGGGAGTTTTGTATCCCTTTTAAAGTAATTTGGAATTTGTTTTAAGCCAAAACAGTGGGGAAATATAGGCATGGAACTGGTAAGAAGTGATTTAGCTTATTATAAAAGTCACTATAGGAAATGAGCCTGGAGGAAATCATGGAAGAAGCAGGAGAGAGACTAGCTAGGGGCTAATGAGTGCAAAGATGGCGATTTTCACCACAGCAGTCCTCCGACTCCATGCTTCCTGTGAATTATATTGATGCTTACATTCCAATTTCATGGGTTTCAGAGAAGCCCTGGGATTTCCAATTTTTAACAGGACTTTTGGTGAAAGGGACAATATGGTTTTATAAACCCTACATTTTACATGTATTTAAATTTTATATGTATCTCATATATTATAATAATGCTAGCATGTGTGTAAGTATGTATATATGTGTGTATGTACATAATGTGCATGAAATGCCTATAGAGGCCCAAGAAGGAGCCTGATCCTCAGAAACTGGAGTTACAGACCACTGTTATCCAATGGTAAGGGGAGGTGCAGGGTTTCCTGGGCAGCAGGGCTCAGTGGTCTGCATTCTTTTTTTTTTTTTTTGGTTCTTTTTTCGGAGCTGGGGGACCGAACCCAGGCCTTGCGCTTCCTAGGTGGCGCTCTACCACTGAGCTAAATCCCCAGCCCCAGTGGTCTGCATTCTTTTGGTCTCTTGTCTTGTCATTGCTTGGAACCAACTAACTGTGCCATTGCTCCCACCATCAATGAACCTTAGTCATGTATCAATGCTCTAGTATATGTGCTAACTTTAGGTTTAAGAAAAGGATAAATCTATAACTACTATAGTTTGTATGGCAAGATAAAATGCAACTTAATTATATGGTGTAATAGCAACAGTAGAAAGAATATGATGAAAATTCTTAAAGTGACCACATTTCCATCTGAAAATATTCATGATATTAACTCACTGTTAAAATGGATATAAAGATAACCATACATCAGAATAAGAACCTACACTCTACCCAAAAATTTAACCAGCATCACTAATAACTGTTAAAATCATAAGCATTTGTTCTTCTAAAGATTGAAAGTCTACATGGAAACATGGCATCATCTGTTCAATCTATAATACCAGTTATACAGACTTTTGTTATATTTTCATATGTTAGCAATATATCTGAAATGTTTTATAATTCAAAAACTGTATACAAAAATGAACTATCGAAATTTTTGGAAGGATTTTTTTGTTTTGTCTCACAATATTTTGAATGGGCATTTATCTTATACCTGACAGGTTTTTGCTTACAAATTATTGTTTCTGATTTAAGTTTTTGTGGCATTTTTGTGTGTGCAAATGTGTGTGGCTTTTTGTATCTCTGTTTCTTGTGCTTTTTTATTTACCTTTTTTTCTGTTTGTTTTTTGCTAGTTTTTTTTTACCTTATTTTATTATTTAGATACCTGTTTTCTACTAAAAGGGCAAGAGAAAGGGTGTGGATTTGGATGGGTGAGAAGAATTTGGTAAGAGTCATGGAAGATGAATGTAATCATAATATTTGATAAAGAAAATATGTTTTCAATAAAAATATACATAGTTAAATAATAAATTTATCCTTAAAGTACCTACTTATCATATAAATCACAATGTAATCTCACTTGTATAAACTAATCTGTCTGTCTATCTATCTATCTATCTATCTATCTATCTATCTATCTATCTATCTATCCATCCATCTATCTATCCATCCATCCAAAATGCTGCCCCACCTCCCAGTCCCTGTCCCACAGAGTCCCTCACCCCATCCTCTGCCCTTTTCCTCTTAGAGGGTCTCCCCCCTGAGTATCCTCCCACTCTGATACATCAAGTCTCTGTAAGATTAGGTGCATACCCTCCCACTGAAGCTAGAAGAGGCAGCCCTGTCAAAGAATGGATTCCACAGTCAGGCTATGGCTTTTAATTATTTACTTACTTACTTAATTACATGCCAACTGCTGCCCCCTCCCAGAACCCTCTGACAGAGTTCCTCCCCTTCCCATCTCCAGTCCCCTACTCCTCTGAGAGAGCATTCTCCCCAACTCCCATATTTGTCTCCTCCAGGTGCATCAAGTCTCTGAAGAATTATGTGCACCTTTCCCACTGAGGCAGGCAAGGGAGCCCCTTTGGAGAAAGGATACCACAGTCAGGCCACAGCTTTAGGGACAGATCCTGCTCTGGTTGTTGGGGGACCCAGATGTAAACTAAGTTGTACTTCTATGATATATATGCCAGGGCTCTCATTCCAGTCTCTGTGTGTGTTCATTTTCTCATTGGTGGTTCAGATTTTGAGAGCTCAGCTCTAGGGACAGCCCCTGCTCCAGTTGTTAGGGGACCCACATGGAGACAGAGTTGTATGTCTGCTACATATATATGAATTTTAATAATTGTGCCATTATTCTGAAATGTTAGAATATACTCTCATAATAACTGATGGTATGAGCAACCCCCATGCATATGAAGTTCTATATATTATACATTGTATGTGTGTGTTTGTGTGAGTATGTATTCAACATTCCCATTATATCATACCATCATTCATATGGAATATATAAGAGGATGAGACCATAAATATTTTCTCTAAGACAAAAATACATGTTTGTGTTACAATTTGGTGCTTTATTATGAATAAGGTGTTTGACTCAATAATTTTACAACCAACTAGTTCTTTTAATACTTTTATTAGGATGGACACAAAGTCACATTAGTATTTCAGTTTACACTCACATAATCACAATAAACACTCAATATAGAGGAAAATTTGTTTGCTGATTACCACTAAAAGGTGTAGCTCCGAAGAAAGGACAGCCATTTTCTATAGATATTGCTCAGTAACCTTGAGAGAAAACTTATCTAATACCCCTTCAAGTAATCATCAAATTAATTTTAATAGCAACAACTATCTTCCTGAACTTGATTTTGTTCCAGGCAGTATTAAACTATTGAAATCAATTATGCTGTTCAATCATCACAATTCTTCAAGAAGTATGGTGCAGAGAGGAAAACAAAAGCATTGAGAGCCTAAAATCACAGAGACAAGAATACAACTTGAGCTTTTATTTACATAAGGTAGGGTCTCCTGCAGGCTGGCCTCAAACTTACTATGTAGCCACTGACCTTACCCTGATTCTCCTGCCCTCACCTCCCAAGTGTGGACATTACAAGCAAGTACAATACACCATGCCAGGTGGAACTGCAATTATTTAGCTCCATTCCTAAAACCTAGGGTGTTCAGGCCAAACACCAATCCTTCCCTTCCAGGCCCATTCTATATAGAAGTCAAAAGTAGGAGACACATAGGAGAAAAAGGCATGTTCCTTGATCATCAATTTTGGCATGTGGGGAGTCAAGGAAACCTTGAGTGAATGTATAAATAGCAATGAAGTACGTAAATACCATTAAACTATGCATGGCCATGTCAAGGATCAAGACTTCACAACCCTGAGAAATTGGAAAAACATTCCTCCTAGGAAAATCCAAATACACCTGGGTCTTATGCACTAAATAACTATTGTTGTTTGTGTGTTTTATGGTTTTCTTTTTTCTTTTGACTATTGTAATAATCCCATATTAAATATGACAGTTCAAAAATCACATCACCTTGTAATACACATCCTTAAATTTATAATGGAATCTCAACTCAAACACATATTTTCATTAGAAGCTACATGAACATTTGATGGTGATATTTCAAATTATATAGTTAATAAATATGCTTATTTCATAATTGTTAAAAGAGCTTTGCAGTATATTATATTAGTAAATTTTATTTTTTAAATTACAATTTTATTTATTTTATACTCCTGAGAATCTTAGTGTCATTTTAAGACAATGGTTTCATGAACTGAAGCACTGAATAATAGAATGGGCACACAGCCCCATTCCTGTGACTTATGCTGAATGAATATTTCCTGAACAGTAGACAGATGAAGCACCAAAATATTTTCTGTTGCCATTCTTTTCCCCATAATGAAGAGAGGAGCCTGAGGTTTGCCATGAACACGTTTTTCCTTTTTAGTATCTTGTTCATAATTAACAGGCTTCTATGGCAGCACTTCATTTTCTATCCAGTAGAAATGACAGCAATCAAACACTACATCTATAATATCTATTTTACTTTCAATACAAGAGAAAATAACTAATAGATAGCTCTCCACAAAGATACCTATGCCCTTTCACCTGAAATATTTTTAGGTTATTCAAGTTATAAAATATTTATTTAAATTGATATTGTACTGAAATCAATAAAATCATCTTGATTTTAGCTTATTTGCACATACTGAATTTCAAAGATAATAATAGAGGAATTGTTGGCTGTGTGTCTTTATTTTTATCAAATACCCTCCATAACTATGTTAAAAGCTCATCTTTATTTTTTATTTTTAATGCCAATAACCATTTTTGAACTGATCTAAAGAGGTATTTTATTACTGTCAACTCTACCAGATGGTCGTTTAGTCTACATCTTGAAGAGTTAATCCAATTAGTTTGCTCACATCGTGAAATGATTTAGTACTGGTGCCCAACCCTAGATCCTCCAAAACCACAGGTGTCAAAGTCATACACTTTAGTCATCCCATGTCATTTGGAGAGGTAATTAGCTTCTCCTTGCTCAAGGTAGTCTACTGGGGAGATTGGTGTGAGATTTAATAGAAGGGAAAAGAAGAAGAATGCATCTTTGTCCTCTGATATGTAACTAGTCAGTCTTTACTTCTAGGAATGAGAAAAGTTAACAAGTCATTGTATTTGATTGATAGTCTCAAAGATATATATATATATATATATATATATATATATATATATATTTAAGACAAAAAGTTCATACACGTGGTATCTGTTTACTAAAAATTTGATTAAACAAAAAAATTTCTGGTGGTATAAATCCATGCTTCTTGCTTTTAACAACTTTTTGAATACTTTTTGAATTTTTAATTTAATTTTCATTGTGCTTTTTTGTTTTATATTTAACAAGATAAACTACCTGAAATCAGCCACTCTGAGAAATACTTCTTACCGACATGATTCTGAAAGAAAACTGAAACTTCAACTGGTAAGTAAAAGTCTCTACAACTTCATCCTAAATACACATTATATTATTGCAAAGGGCACCCAAAAACGTATCAGGGTTTATTTTAAGCAGGTGAAATGGGAGAGAAAATGAATTCCTGGCCTTTATAAATATTGTTCCAAATTCTAAGGCTACTCTGCCCTCAGAAAGACATATTCTGCCACATATTAATAGGGGAGATCATTGTAGATTCTGGAGAATTCTGTTGAAGGAACGGTGAATTTCAAAGGAAGAATACTAGATGACTTAAAATAATTACTTTGAATGTGAGATATATATATATATATATGTTAATGCAAAGTATAAAATTTTCAATTGTGTCCTTCACTAGAAAATAAAAATGAGTCACTGACTAATTAGTGACTATTTTAAGAGTGGGAGTCATATGAATACAGAGTGAAAGTTAAAACTCAAGGCAATATTATTTTTGTCTGCACTGAATTAATACATTATAGCTATTCAAAGTATGAGTTATTACCTGATAAATACAAATGGTTAGAACTTTTGCAGTAAGCCATAATCATATTTCTCTTTATCTGGCTGCCTAGAACCAAACATTTTTGATTATAAATCTATCTCTTGATTATAAATCTATCTCTTGCATAGGTAGAAGGAAATGAGTTTTATTTTAGTATCTCAAATACCAATTAATTATTTTCATTCGAATAACTTGAATTGTGCAGTTAAGTCAATTGTGGCCAAGAGATAGACAATTTAAATCTATCTCCAAGTTCAAGACTACTAAAAATGTCATTTAGCAACAAGAATGGAAAAAATAACAATCATGATAATTATTTTGAAAACATAAAGGACATTCTTACCACATTTCGAATAAGAATGAAAAAAGAGGGCTAAAGAGATGGTTCTGTAGTTAAGCACACTTTTTCTTGAAGAGGAGCTGTTCTTGGTTCCCAGCACACATATGATGCCTACATCCATCTGTAAATCTAGTTCTAGGTGATCCAACACCCTCTTATGATCTCTGTAGGCACTAGCCATATATGTGGCACACAATTATATATGCAGACAACAATAACATACACAAAATAAATAAATCTTAAATAAATAAATAAATAATATCTTAAAATATTTTAAAGAAAATCTGAGAAAATAAGAAAGAAAGTAACTGATAAAAGTTAGGATTTGTTCCATTTTTAAAATACAGTTGTTAAATATGTGAAAATTAGGTTGGAGACTTTAACTAAATATCAATGGCAAATATGTGAGGGCTTTATGATTGCAGGAGAGAGTGGTCATGATTTTGTTAATTGCTTTCTTATATACACACTTCATTCATTCTCTTGCTATTTAAAATGAGACAAGAAAGAAATTACTAACACTGTTCAGTCAGTGAGCCCTGTCAGTTTGTTTTCATTCTTTGTATTTCCTGAGATATAATGCTTCATGGGTGAAAGCATACCCTAGCCTGATAAGGGTAGACATTTAAATACTAGCTATACAGCTTAATTAGCTGTTGGAAAATGAGAAAATTTTCATTGGTGGACCTGTTTGCCAGTTTTATGTAAAACAAAGTAAGATCTGTTCTATAGCAAACTCATCAGAATTTAGTGCAATGTTCAATACACAATCCATACACAAGAATGCACTGTGAGGTAACAAGAAGCTTACTTCTTTAACTTCTTTATTTTTGTTTATCTTTATTCTTACTATAATTTTACATTCTCTAGGGACTTACTATTTTATTACATGTGCTTCTAGATATGCAAAGTAGGAGTAATTAACAGTATCTGTTCGGTGAGTAATGTGGATTAATTAAATTATTATATATAAATCACATAATAGACTGTCCCTCATGCTTTTAGTATGATGTAAATGATAACCATTCTTATGGGTGTTCAAGAAATTACATTTTTTGAGTATCAATAAGCTAAGTAGGAAAGTCTGAAAAGAATATAAAATCATACATCACAAACTGTTATCTTCTCTGTTTTATCCTAATATTGACCCCAGTAGCTAGTTTTGTAGGTTTTTGAAATATTAAATTAGTTGTTTTGGCAATTTACATATATGCATATAATGTATTACGATTACTCTCATCTCAGGCCTTTCTAGTCTCCTGACACCTGTAAACCTACCACCCCTAACCCGGTTCTTTGCCGTGTTCATGTCTTTTGTTTTGTGACCTTTGGGTTTAACCAGGGATATCTGTGTAAAAATGAGTTTAGAACTATCCGCTGGAGGGAGCCTGATGGTGCTTATCAGTGGGTACACAATTGAAAATGGTGATTCCTTCACTCCCATAAAACATCAGTAGCCAAAATTTCATCAGGGAATGGCAAGCACCAGGAGCCTCTTCTCCACTTGTGACTGACTCTTGACAGCCAGAATTTTTCAGGCCCTTGCAGGTAACCACACTGTTATCAGCTCATGATTGTAATGGTTGTGACATACAAACAAAATGATATTTTGTAGCTGTGGTTATCTGGCAATCTGTCTCTCTTCCAGCTCTTAAATTCTTTTACAGTGTTCCCTAAGCCTTAGAGTTAATGGCATAAACTCTTCTAATTAGGGTCAACATTTATCCATCATGTGTTCTCAGAATCACGAGCGACCATAAGTCTCTATACTGACTGGACTGCTGTTTACTAAAAAAAGAGAGGCTTTTATGATTGAAACTGAAAATAGCATGTCTATGTGTAGAAACATGCAGTTTGATGCTGTCAATTGAGCTAAACAGTAGTAAGAAGCTCTATCACAGGGCTTGTGATTTTTCCAAGTAATATGGTTTTGACTAGGCAGGTAAATAGATGGAGCTAGAAAAAAACTCATACTGAACGAAGTAACCCAATCCCAGAAAGATAAACATCCCATGTTCTCTTATTGGAGGCTCCTAGCTCTAAATGTGCAGACGTTAGTATATAGTCTGTAGTAACTACAGAAAACAGGACCATTGCCAGGATAAGAATTGGGGAACCATAAAGAGGGAAATATCAGGGATACAAGTGATCTCTCTTCAGAGAGGAATGAGAAATACAGAAGGAGAGCAGAGGTGAAATAATAATAAAAGATATCTGAAAAGGCACAAGGAATTTAACATTAGTTCTTTACAAAAATCAAATAAGCTTTATAATATAAATAATTCTATGAAGGTATAACTATGTAGTTTCAATTAACTTTTCTCATCTGGGATGACAGGACCCTCTCAAATACCCAAAGACTACCTAATGCCCAGTACCAGACAAGAGAGGCCCTCTTTTGAGTTGTTCAGTGCTTTCCAAGAGAATCCCAAAACACATAGCTTGTTGCTATTGCCCTTCGGGGCCCCTAGAGGTGAAAGGAAAATAAGTCCCTGTTATTAAAGGTGTCATGCATTTCAGAAATAGAGCCCAGAAAGTCCTGAGCTGGAACTGACTTGAATGTTATCTCCTTGAGGATTCGCTTTCATGGTCCCAGAAGGCATCACAAACTTTCAAAGGAGGAAAACAACATAGAGCTCAACAAGCAGTGGTATCTATGAAAACATTAATGTTTCAATAACCCTAAGGGTGCATCAACAGATATCTAATTGGACTTAAGACCTGCTTAACAAAAGGATACTATGACTGGTACTGGAATCCCAGTGCCTACTCTGTGCCAGTGAAGTGATGGCTATTGAGGGAGAATATACATCCTCTAACTTACTAACCTAATGTAATCACTAAGAACAGCCAATAACTATTCATCCTTATATTCACAGATAAGTGTAGTCTTCATTCCTCATAAAGGAAACTTCTCTTTGTAAAATACAGAAGCCATTACAACAACCCACAACCAATCAAGATGCAGACTTATGGAGCTCAGTCTTAATAGACTACAAAACAGCCCCACACCTAAGGCTCAGGGAACATTGTGGAGGAGTGGGGTTAAAGACTGTAGGTGCCAGAGAATATGGGAGTTTGGCTGTGAGATTATGTCTCCTAGTAATATCAGAAGGTACAGCCATAAAGTCTCACTATGACCACCCAAATCTGATTTAAACAAAGATGACACCAATGAACATGTCACACTAGATGGAGCAAAGCCCACAAGACTCAACCCAATCGAAAGAAATATCGTAACTGAGGGAAGCTTGAATCAGGAGAGGTGGTTTCCCCAGGGAAACAAACACCTATTCATTCTCTAGTGACAAATGGTCACCCCTGAAAACACATAAAACCAACATTGTATGAACTGAGCAGGTAATAGTTGGGAATATATATGTCTATACAAATATATGCATGCATCCAATAACAGTAAAAAAAAATAGGCTCTGAATTTGAGGGAGAGCCTGCAGGGGTATATGGGATGGGTACAAGGGAGGTAAGACAAGATACAAATGTAATTATAGTTATAATCTCAAAAATTAAAAAGTAAAAATAATTAAAAACTAAAAAATTACTTTTTCATGGCTTCCTACTTTTTAAGATGCATAAGTGTGCATGTGTGTTTGCTTGGGTACAGGGGATATTCCAAACTATCATATATAGACCTTACCTGATCACTGTCCGCATTTGAATAGAGAAGCACACAGTTTAAAAAATAAATAATCTAAAAGTTGTAGAATTTAAGGTACGTCATGCTAATTCACACATAATCATCTCACTTTACCCTCACAGCAAATCTTTTTCTCACATCCTGCTAGCATTTAACTTTTATAGATTAAAAATTATACTTAGAGAACATAAAATAGTGAATTTAATAAAAGTCGGTCACCTAAGTACCTACTCTTGAGAAAGCTAAGGTTTCAAATTAGGCCAGTCTGTTTTCAGACTCTCAGTTCTTACGCTCTGAGTACATACTGCTTAAAGAAACTTGATGGAGGATGATAATCTGCACCTGACTGAGCAAGCCACCTTTCAGAGAAATTACAATTGAGAAAGTTATTTGGTAAATTTTTTTATTTAACTGTAAACTATGTGGCTGTAATGGATGACATAAATTTAAATATTTTTCTTTGAGATAAAAATGTTTTTAAGTGTATCAGAAACTTTAACAAATGAATCAAAACAAACTTTTTAGCAAAATTTTCCTCCCCCTCCTCCTCCTACTGTACATATATGCAGGCGTGCCTGGCTATACATTGGACCATGTGTATACCAGGAACCATACCCCGGAAGAAAAATGGGTTTCCCCATTCCTCTAGAATTCAAATGCTATTCATTCCTTTTATATCATTTTTACTGGATATTTTCTATATCTACATTTCAAATGTTATCCCCCTTCCTAGTTTCCCTTCTGGAAACCCCCTATCCTATTCTCTCACCCACTGCCTTCATGAGGGTACTCCCCCAAGCACCCACCAACTCCCTCCCTCCCCCCACCCTGACATTCCCTTACACTGGGCCATCAAGACATCACAGGACCAAGAGCTGGTCCTCCCAATGGATTCATTGAAAGTCTTTTGGGTCAGGCATGTACCATAGACCTTTTACAGATAACCCCACAGATATTTGTGCAGCTGCATATGTAGCAGAGGATGGCATTGTCCAGCATCGATAGGAGGAAAAGCCCTTGGTCTTGTGAAGGCTCAATTCCCCAATGTAGGGGGATGCCAGGGCATTGAGATTGGAATGAGTGGATAGGAGTGGGAGCATCCTCATAGTAGCAGGGGGAGGGGTATGGAAGAGGGGGGAAAGGGGATAACATTTGAAGTGTAAATACATAAAATATCCAAGAAAAATAAAATAAAAAAGAAGTTGGTGACTCCATTACTTCCACACTTTAACACATGTATTTACTATTTATTTCACCATAAAGACAATTCTGGCGTACCATTACTATTTTTGTAAGTTTGGAAACAGATCCCATAAATCCATACTAAAACTAATAATAATAGTAGCAGATATTTGCTAAATGTTCTATTTATTCTCCTAATAACTTTGTATATTGTAAAAGTGTGAAGAATTGATTCTTCAAAAGAGCTGTGCGTCATAGAGAAGAGTAGTCAGAGCAAAGGATTGTTTTGTAGCTCAGTGCTATGAACTTTTCCCATAGGCAATGTAAATCAATTGTCTAACTTTTAACAACAGTCCAGTTTCTCTCGCAGTTTAATGCATTTTATTCCTGAAATCCTCTCAAGTAATACCTGTTTACTAAACCTGCCACCATGATGACAAGGTAGTATGAATGTGCATTGAAAGCGCCCTGAAGGTTTAAAACTCTTCAGTAATTGTTCTTGTCATAACGTATTCTCCCTTTTGAAAAACCTTGGAAAACATTAATTAAAATGATGCTTGTCCTTTTCCTACAGTGTTCCTCTAAAATGTCTCATATTTTCTATGCCTATCCACAGACTGTACCTTCTTATTTAGATTTTTGCTAGATTACATTAAATTTTTATTTTATAGTCTCTGAAGAATTACAAAGTTAGGGACAGAAATTACCATTTTCTTTCAAGTGAGCCAAATTTGACAGTGACTATAAACTAGGATAACACCAGAGATTTATGGCTTTAGAAAACCATTATATATAGTCTTGTTCAGTTTGAAAGTCATATTGTCGAAGAATAAGAGTTACAGCTAAATCTACTTAGGAACACAAATAAGCCCACACACAAATATAAAACCTATCTTCCAAGAATACATGTCCATTTAATAACTGAAAGACTCTAGCATCTATTCTGTGTCCTGTGTTGGTCTTGTAGAACAGATGCTAACACTATTCCACCCACGTTTCTTTGGCATGGCACGTTTCTGTATTACAAAGATTCCAGTTGCCAGTGACTGTGAGAGTTCTTTCCCTGGCTATTGGATGCTACTCTGCCTGCATATATGGCATCATGGAGGTTCCAAGTGCATTGATGCCAACTCCTAAGCCCCCTATAAGGATCATTTAGCATGGCTGCCAGGAACTGGTACATAAATATTCCATTTACCTTACTTTCTGGCATACAATAGCTCTGAGACATTGCATTCCAAAGACCCAGAATTTTACAACCAGACAAAACTGCATTTATTGACTTTAGTAACTAAGCTTAGAATGACCTGTTTTTATTTTTTAAACCCTCCATCCATGTCTCACTTTTATATTTTACTAGTAGTTGTTGTCTTTGCTCACCTCCCAAATGAGCTACTTTCACTCAAGTCCATATCTGGGTCATCTCAAACTGAGATATCATCTAAAACCAATTAAGGCAAATTATCCCATTAAGTGATATGGAAACAACAGCCAAAGATTAGGAGGAAACAAAAGATTCTGAAACAGAAGAATAATAAAGTTTTGCCAGAAGTTTAAATAACTTAAGTCCTGTTTGTAATTCCCTGATTTACCACTTTTCTATTCCTTATGGATTGTTATAAAAGCATATGGAAGCTATGAAGCCTGGCTGCTCAGATCTTTCAAGTGAGATGCTCCTGAAATAAGTAGTGGTTGGATACCATTTGCCATCAATTTGGTGTTTTCTACAGCATTCCTATTGATGCACTAGGCCTCCCTGGTCTTTCCACTGGTAAGATGGATCAGGATAGGCATTCCACTAGAGAAACAGACTCAGTAAGAATTGGCTTACATTCTAGGGACTAGCAAGGCAATTTCAAAACCAGCGCAGTGAGCTGTCAGGAGAAGAAGACTGGAAGTCTGGCACTAGCTGAATCCTTAGACTACAGGTGGAACTTCTTTTACTTATAAAACCTTTGGTTCTAGACCTAAAATATTTAAATGAAACCCTCAAAGATTATTGAGACTAATTTTCCTCATAAAAAGTTTATGGGATGTTAGATGTCAGTTATATCCATGACATATTTTCACATCATCACACTAGGTTTGTGTTTGAATAATATCTGGAATCTATCCAACATGGCTAATGAAAGTACCCATCAAAGTAGAGGCTCTAAAAGCAATCATTCTGCTCACTCTAGAGTGCTCCAATGAGTTTTTGCTCTAAGACTTTTTTCCATTTTTATTAAATAGGGTATTTCTTGTTTACACTTCAAATGTTATTTCCATTCTTGGTTTCCTGTCCTTCAGCCCCCTAACTCCTCCCCCTCCTCTTCTATATAATTGTTCCCCTCCCCATCCACCCGCTATTACTGCCCCCCCCAACACAATCCCCTACACTGGGGGTTCAGTCTTGGCAGGACCAAGGGCTTCCCCTTCCACTGGTGCCCTTACTAGGATATTCATTGCTACCTATGAGGTCAGAGTCCAGGGTCAGTCCATGTATAGTCTTTGGGTAGTGGCTTAGTCCCTGGAAGCTCTGGTTGCTTGGCATTGTTGTTCATATGGGGTCTTGAGCCCCTTCAAGCTCTTCCAGTTCTTTCTCTGATTCCTTCAACAGGGATCCCATTCTCAGTTCAGTGGTTTGCTGCTGGCATTCGCCTATGCATTTGCCATATTTTGGCTGTGTCAGGAGAGATCTACATCCGGTTCCTGTCAGCCTGCACTTCTTTGCTTCATCCATCTTATCTAGTTTGGTGGCTGTTTTTGTATGGGCCACATGTGGGGCAGGCTCTGAATGGCTGTTCCTTCACTCTCTGCTCTAATCTTTGCCTCCCTATCACCTCCTGTGGATATTTTTGTTCCCCTTTTAAAGAAGGAGTGAAGCATCCGTATTCAGAGCTACACTAACACCTCTGTTGCTTCCCATCCATCCTTTTTGCTATTTCCCTTAGATTTTCTAATAAATATCATAGAATTACATATTGTAGTATACAAACAAGATATCAATTCGATATTTTTCTACCAAAAAAATGGGTAAAGGGATAGGATAAATAAGCTTTGGAGACTGAATAACATCGCACAACTGGTATGGACACAATTCCTAATGCTTTATGGGGTATATTTAGTTCTTGGCAAAGAGTATCAGCCCAAATGTTAACATGTTACCCTGTGGTGAGGTGGAAGAATGCCCCAGTGTGAGGCAGCAACCTTACTGAAGCAATCATCTGAGAACTTGGAAAGGGTGAGGGGAAACATGATTGTGAAGAAAGTAGAGTTGTCTAATTCTCTCTGAATTTTATCGACAAGTAACTTCACAGATGCCTCAAAAATAAGAAATTTAGAGTGGTTAAGAAACAAATGCTCAGTATGAGAATCACTTAGACTGTTAGCTTATGGAAACTTCTGCCTGCCTGCCTAATTCTCTGACAAATTTATGTTCACCAAGAGCTCAAAAGATACAAGGCCTTTAGGCATACCTCCAGTTACCATAGTCTACATTGTTCCAACACAGATCATCTAAACAGATGTTTTTGGAATAGCTAGGTATTCCAATATTCTCATGGCTTCCCTTTTCTCTTTCTTTTATTGGATATTTTTATTTACATTTCAAATGTTACACCCTTTCCTGTTTCCCGTCCATAAGCCTCCTATCCCATCTCTCCTCCCTCTTCTTCTATGAGGGTGTTCTCTCATGCAACCACCCACCCCTTCCCACCTCCCTGCCCTGACATTCCCCTACACTGGGGTGTCTAGCCTTGGCAGGACCAATGACTTCTCCCATTGATGTCCAACAAGGCCATCCTCTGCTACATATGCAGCTGGAGACATGGGTCCATCCATGTGTACTCTTTGGGTAGTGGTTTCGTCCCTGGGAGCTCTGGTTGGTTGGTATTGTTGTTCTTATGGGGTTGCAAACCCCTTCAGCTCCTTCAATCCTTTCTCTAACTCCTCCAACAGGGGTCCCGTTCTCAGACCAATGATTGGCTGTGAGCATCTGCCTCTGTATTTGTCATGCCCTGACATAAAAACTCCAAATTGTTTTTATGTATGTGAATGTCAAAATAACCTTCCATAATTTTATAATGTTCTTCAGATAAAACAATATGCAAAATAGATTCCAACTACTGTTACTACTAGTATTAAAACAATAGCATCATTTGGTGCATTATTGTAGTAATAACATCTTGGCAAGTTCTTTGTATATCTTCTTTTGTTTTTTAAAATTCTGAAATCAGTATATATAAATGTGTGTGTGTGTGTGTGTGTGTGTGTGTGTGTGTGTGTGTGTGTGTGTGTGTGTGTGTGTGTGAATCACTTTGATTTGAATAACAAGGCTACTACTGTTGGGAGCAGAATTTAGTTTTGTTGATTCTCCATTTTTTTTCTACGATACTAAGAGGCACTTCGTAATTCATTCTTTTTACAGTATCAGAAAATAATGTAGGACATTTCTAATGATGAAGTTAACAAATTATTGTGAAAGTAATTTTTTTATGATGTGGACCTTGAAAGTAATTTTTACATTTGTGTTAAAAATATTGTCTAAACTAAAGACATTGTGTAAATTTCCCCCTTTCACTGATAATCTGTATTATAATTTCAAAATATCAATAAATTTAGAATAAGCAATTTAAAACTAATCAGAGGATAGCAGAGATATCAAAATCTTAGTATAAACCCTTTGCCTATACTTTTATCAACTATAATTATAAATAGATAGCATTGTAATAACTATGCAACTGAAACCTAAAGATAATTTCTTACATGTGTAAACACAATTGCCTAAGAAATATTACTAGATAATTTATTGTATAATTAACTTGTTTTAAACATATGCAAGGAAAACACTAAAATCATGTTAATGTTTTAGCCCATTATCTATTCATCTTATTGGCTATTAAGTTCAAATATTACCCCTATTATGATATTACCCATGAAGAAAACTAAATTTCATTCATCAATTGTACTTTTAAGATAATGCCTCGCTGAGCAAGTAGAGTACCTATTCAAATGATTTTTCAAAGCTCATTATAGTTAAAAGTGATTTTTTTCAATTTTTGATAATGTGGTTTTATATTATCTAGACCAAAGTTGGTTCATTAAAATACTTAGCTTTGGGAAAGAGACTTTTAAAAGATGCTAAGCATTGGATTTGCAATAAATTATTCATATATTATATTTTTATAGAAGATTGACATAATTGGGGGAATATATTATGACTGTAATAAAATCAGATGACCTAGTTAGCTATGCTTATAAGGTCAATGACAGCCTCATATAGAAAAATAATATATAACTGATGATGGCTGGAATTTCTTGAGTAGTACTTTAAAGCTCAGAGTAATTTAATCAATTTTTATGGTGAGACCCTGGATTTAACTCTCTAGACATTTCCATTGCTGTAAAAATAAACACTAGATAATAGAAGCAAGGACATTTCTTAGAGATGTGTTGGTTCACTGCTGTATCTGATAGCCAGATTGTCTACTCAAGTTTAAATTATTTAAATCTAATTTACAAATCAGTTATTTGGCTACAGTGGTCTCATTTCAATTTATCATTATTTCTAGATTGTGGCTAACATATTAGAATGTTATTACAATGTGCAGACCATTTATACCACAACAGAAATTTCTGTTGAATGTCACTGCTCTATAAATTATCTGGCTAAATATTTGTACCTCATTAAAATTCAAATTTTATCATAAATTCATGCATTATGTTTACTGTACACATGCAGTTATTTTATATTTGGATTGTTACAATAGCACTCCTTCCTTGGAGATGAAGAAACAATGGATACATATGATGCAGAAGTAAATGATTCGATTGTTCCTACATTTTTTTACTATTACATATTTCCCTGAGAGTGAGATATACTCCAGGAAAACCGTCAAGCACTAGTAGCAGAAAACACAAATGCTCTAGAGAGTATATGTTGAAAGTGCTTCTTCCATTAAAATCAGAGCAATAACATAGTTTCTGGAAAGAATCACATAGGAAATGTAATTAAAAATAATCTTTAACAGAACGGCCCATTGTAGACTTTCATAGTTTGATTTTTTATTAATCACATTTAATTCACCCTATTATCATAACTCAAAGTAGAAAATAAAGCATATAGACATTATATTTTTAAAAATACATTTTACATGGGGCTGGAGATATATGTTAGTGGTTAAGTACACTTGCTGCTCTTGTAGGAACTGGGCCATTCCTCTTACCCACATGGTGGTCCACAATCATCTGTAATTCCAGTTATTTCAGAGGGTGAATATTCCCTCTAAATACCTCTGTAGGCACTAGGTAGACACATAATACTGTTGTAAACATTCAGTCAAAGACTCATATATGAAATAAAAATAAAATCTTTAAAAATGTTCATTTAGAAGTCCTGTGGGGAAGAGAGCTGGACTCTCAGAAATGCAGACAATCCTGAGAGTTCAGGAGAGACCACCACTTCTGCTCACATCCCTGGACCAAAAGGAACATGCCTGATGCCTTCTGGACACAGGAACATAGGAACAGGCAGGGACAGGATGCTCTGGTCCCTGCCTGTACCCAGAGCTGAAAGCCAACCCCCAGGAGCACTGACACACATGAGAGCAGAGGTAAGATCACCACTCCTGCTCTGGGGGACCCGCCTGGAACACTCAGGACAAAATAATCCAGGAGCAGTCTGGGACAGGATCCTTCAGGTTTCTGCCTGTGGCCAGAACTGACCTGGTCACACAGATTTTGGTACACAGATCTCACTGGGAGAAAACCTGTCTCCAGGAGTGCTGATACACAGGCTTGCATGAGGGTCAAGCCACTGTCCGAGATAGCAAGACGAGCTAACAACAGATATAACCAGATGTTAGGAAGTAAGGGCAAGAACCTATGTAACATAAACAAAGGCCACATGGCATCATCGGAGCCCACATCTCTCACCAAAGCCAATACTGGATATCCCCACACACCGGAAAAGCAAGTTTTGGATTTAAAATCACATCTTATGTTGATGAGAGAGGACTTTAAGGAGGACACAAATAACTCCTTAAAAGAAACACAGAACAACACAGGTAAACAAGTAGAAACCCTTAAATAGAAATCACAAAAATCCCTTAAAGAATTACAGGAAAACACAACCAAACAGTTGAATGAATTGAACAAAACCATCCAGGATCTAAAAATGGAAAGAGAAACAATAAAGAAAGCACAAAGGGAGACAACCCTGAAGATAGAAAACCTAAGAAAGAGACCAGAAGTCATAGATACAAGTATAACCAACAGAATAAAAAGAGGGGCAGAGATATAGAAACATTGACACAACCATCAAAGATATTGTAAAACACAAAAAGGTCCTAGCCCAAAACATCCAGGAAAGCCAGGACTCAGTGAGAAGACCAAACCTACAGATAATAGGTATAGAAGAGAGTGCAGACTCCAACTTAAAGAGCTAGGAAATGTCTTCAACAGAATTATAGAAGAAAACTTCCCTAACCTAAAGAAAGAGATGCCCATAAACATACAAGAAGCCTACAGAACTCCAAATAGATTGGATCAGAAAAGAAATTCTTCCCATCACATAATAGTCAAAAATCCAAACACACAAAACAAATAAAGAATATTACAAGCAGTAAGGGAAAATCGTCTAGTAACATAAAAAGGCAGACCTATCAGAATTACACCAGACTTCTCACCAGAGACTATGAAAGCCAGAAGATCCTGGACAGATGTCATACAGACCCTAAGAGAACACAAATACCAGCCCAGATTACTGTATCCAGCAAAACTCTCAATTAACATAGATGGAGAAACCAAGATATTCCATGACAAAACCAAATTTACACAATATCTTTCCACAAATCCAGCTCTGCAAAGGATAGGGAAACCATACCTAGCAAAAACAAGAAATAATTTTCTTGCAACAAATTCAAAAGAAGAGAGCGACACTTAAAGTAACTTAAGGAAAGTTTCATTAGACTCAATCGACCACGGTAGGAAAATTATGGTGGCAGGAATGGTAGTAGATGGTTATATTGCAAATGTAGTCTGGAAGCAAAGAGTGATGGACGCTAGTGATCATGCTTTCTCTTTTAATATTTTTAATTTCATCTGAGATGCCAGGCTATGGTATGGTGCTACTCATATTCAGGATAGTTTTTCTCTCACATAAACATCCCTGAAGACAAATATGGGTACATAAGAATTATGTATTAGGTGATTTTAAATCCAGACAAATTGATAATGAAGATAATATCATAAAATTATCCTTTGTCAACTTGACACCTCCATTTACATTATTTCTCATTGTTCCCCAAAAGGCTCTTACCTATCTTATAATGAAAAATACATTTGACTCATTTCAGAGTCTTTTTAAAATTTTATTTCTTTTATTGGTTATTTTTATTTATTTACATTCCAAGTGTTGTTCCCCTTCCTGGTTTCCCTTCTGCAAACCCCCATCGCATCCCCCTTCCCTTGCCTCTATGAGAGTGCTCTCCCACCTACCTACTCCTGTCTCATGGCCTACTAGCATCCATCTATGCTGGGGCATTGAGCCTCCACAGGACCAAGTACCTCTCCTCCCACTGATGCCAAATAAAGCAATCCTCTGCTACATATGTAGCTGGAGCCATGGCCTCCTCCATGTGAACTCTTTTGTTGGTGGTTTATTCCCTGGGATCTCTGGGGGTCTGGTTGGTTGATAATTCTTGTTCTTCCTATAGGGTTGCAAACCCCTTCACTTCCTTAAGTCCTTTCCCTACCTCCTCCATTGGGGTTCCTGTACTCAGTCCGATGGTTGCCTGCAAGCATCCACATCTGTATTGGTCAGGCTCTGGCAGAGCCTCTCAGGGGAGAGCTGTACCCTCATCTCAGATTCTTAACAGCTCTAACATTGTTCAAAAGCCTCAAAGTCTCTTCTGGTACTCAAGAGGACATTTGTTTAATGGTGAAATGTCAAATATTATTTATTTCCTTATTTTCTTATTTGGCTTATTTAGACAAAATTTTGTCACACTCTATTTTAGTGTTCAGAGTACCAAATTTTGTGACATTGATTCTTTACACTGATATTTTAAATTTATTGTCTTTGCATGTTGAATCTAAAATAAATTATTTTCTGGCTATAACAAACAATAAAAGTGGCATACTTTAAATGTGCAATGCCATGGAGTAAATATTCTGATTCTGAAAGGTAGAAATGGTGGGAAAATAAGAAAAGATCAACATAAACAATATCTAGACCCATAAGAGCAAAAATCGTATCACATAGTTCCATTTCTGGTATCTGGGGCTGTCGAGGGTATCATCTGACCTAAAACAGAACTGAGAAGTATTACCCTTCCAGTTATGGCACTTGCAGAACTTAGAACCTTTTACTAGGGCTGGATCCACTCCATACTTTAAGAATTACTCCCCATATTCCTTGCTTCTCCAAAATAACCATCACAACTTATATCACATCTTGATAGCTTCACATGGTATCCTCTGAGTGACTTTCTTATCACAGACTGTATTACCTGGTCACATTTCCTTAAAGACCCCTATAATTTTTTTTTTCCAGAGCTGAGGACCGAACCCAGGGCCTTGTGCTTGCTAGGCAAGCACTCTACCACTGAGCTAAATCCCCAACCCCAAGACCCCATAATTCTCAAAATTTTATGTTTGCAAAATTATCATCATATGGACAATGCTGCCAGGTTCTGATACCAGCTTCAGATTTATTCTGATCCTCCTTGTACTATACTTCTACATCTTCAATATTTCCTACTTCGAAGTTTTATTACAAACTTTAAAACAAAACAAAAACAAAGACTATATCTGTACTATAGCCTATTTGTACTTGATCTTGAAATGTCCTCTGTCACTTGGTATGTTTTCTGCCCAACAATTTAATCCATTACTTTAATTCAGCCTCACTAAAATTTTAACAATATAGGCAGAATGGAGCCAGATTCGTTGTCATAGAGAAAATTTGATATCCTCTTTGAGCAGTTTCCCATAGAGTACTGGTCTCAGAATACACATGGTATGCACTCACTGATAAGTGAATATTACACAAAAAGCTCAGAATACACATGATACAACTCACAAACCACATTAAGCTCAAGAAGAAGGAAGACAAAAATGGGAATACTTCAGTCCTTCTTAGAAGGGGGAACAAAAAGTCATGGAAGGTAGAGGGTGGGAGGGACTTGGGAAGAAGAAAGGAGGGGAAGAGAAAAGGAGAGGGAAAGGCTCAGGTATGTGAGGAGACAGGGATGATATACTGAGGGTCGGGAAATTGAACAGAGGCATGTAGCAATGGGGGATAGGGAACTGGGGTAGCAACCAGAAAGTCCCAGATGCCAGAAAATCAAGAGCCTCCCAGGACCCCACGGGGGTGATACTAGCTGAAATGCCCACAAAGGGGAGAACCTGAAAAGACTATATCCAGAGGTTAGACTTGGCCCTCCAGTTGAGGGATTGGGCCACCCACCCATCTCCAAAATTTTACCCCAGAATTGCTCCTGTGTATAGGAAATACAGGGATAAAGTTTGGAGCAAAGACTGAAGGAAAGGCAATCTAGAGACTGCCCCACCTATGGATCCATCCCATATACAGACACCAAATCCAGTCACTATTGCTAATGCCAAGAAGTATTTGCTGACAGGAGCCTGATACAGCTGTCTTCTGAGAGACTCTGCTAGCACCTGACAAATACAGATGTGGGTGTTAGCAACTAACCACTGAACTGAGAATGGGGTCCCCATTGGAGGAGTTAGAGAAAGGACTGAAGGAACTGAAGGGGCTTGCAACCCCATAACAACAACAATAACAACAACAATACCAACCAACCAGAGCTCCCAGGGACTAAACCATCACCCGAAGTGTACACATGGAGAGACCTATGGTTCCAGCCCCATATGTGCAGCAGAGGATGGCATTGTCTATCATCAGTGGAAGGAAAGGCCCTTGTTCCTGTGAAGGCTTGAGACTCCAGTGTAGGGGAATGCTAGGGAGATGAGGAGGGAGGGGTGGATGGGTGGGTGGGTGGGGTAGCATCCTAATAGAAGCAGGGGTAAGGGGTTATGGGATAGTGAGTTCCTGAGTGGAAACTGGGAAAGGGTATAACATTTGCAATATGTGTGTGCTGTACAGAAGCGAGTACAACATTTGAAATGTAAATAAAGAAAATATCCCATAAAATTGAATTATAAAATAAAAGCCCTATCAATTTACTTATTCTATCAAAAGAAATCTTACACACACACACACACACACACACACACACACACACGATATCCAAATATATTTGGAAATATTACATCTATAACAAATTATTACTTGAAATTAGAATTGTGTCCAGAATGTATTATATTAGGGAGATTTAAGAAACAATGTACCAACTATTGAAAATTATCTTGCATATGCTCACCAGAAAAAAATGTATAAATTGTATCTTACCTCCATTATTTTTACAAACTTGAAAGTTTTAACATAATATGCACACATCACGGAACTTAATATACTCCACATTAGATTCATTTTCACAAGGCAAAAATGGATGTTTCAGCATCAACTTCACTGGAATACATTTTTTAGATTTGGAAAGAGTAATATCTCTCATTTCTATCAGTGTAGATAAATTATGAATGGCAGTTAATGTTTATTCCTTTGGGATACATATTTCTATGATGAAAATGTAGATTCATCTTTAATGAAACATTTGTTTTACTTTAAGTTTTTAATTTCTATGGGACCAAATCAGGAACTATGATGAATATTTTCATGGAGGTATGTCTTTCTCCTGCATGTTTCATGGGGAGTTGATCTCAGTGTTTTATTAAAGTTCAATAGAGCACTTATTTGGATAGAAGCTTAGAGACTGCAACATTTTACATTCAAAAAGTAATTAATTAAACAGATATAGATAACATTTGTCTTGATACACTCTTTAATGATACTAAGTTCAACTTAAGTCCATCCATTTTTTAGTATGTTCTTTTTACATATAGAAGAGTACTAGAAATGGAGCTAACACTTTGCCCATGAGTTGTCCATTTGTTCACTTTTATATCTATGGGATTAATTGAGAAAACACCATGCTTCTCATAGTAGATATTGTTCGTCCTTCCATCCCAAAATGGTGTAGCACAATTACCCTTACTTCGAGTCCATATAACATGGAACCAGAATATCTATCACTCTCTATTTTAGTGATATTTTCCTCCTGACAAACATGAGGAGACATAAGTTCCCATCTACAGATTGTGTAAAAAGCATATCAATAGATAAACTATTGACTAAAATGTATACATTCAAGAGGCTAGAACATTGTTCAGTGTGTTTACAAGCTTGAAGCCTAAAGTTCAGATCTCAGAACCCATATGAAATACAGGCAGTTACATTTAATATTGGCACTTGAGAGGAAGAGATGGATCTATTAGCATATGCTGGCTAGTTAGAGTATCCATAACCAGTGAGCTCTGGGTTCAGTGACTGACTTCTTTTAAGTAAATACAATGAAGACTGGTTGAAGTAGGCACCTCTAGACATCAACTTCGCACTTTTAAAGTGCATGCATGCACACCCACATATACACAAGTACCCCCAAATGTGCATGTATACTCTTCACTCATATGTAAAAACAAAGTGTTACTTAAAATGGTGTTCTTTGCTTTTATATTGGGAAATTTTACTTATTCCTATGTTAGCAAACATTTTGCAAAATTTGTACAAAAAACAGTGAAGTGTAAAAGTTTTGTAAAATTTTTTAAAAAGTTTGTAAAACAATCTAATCCTATTTGAAGTTATGACTTATTGTTCTAATGTAAATTGGTGTTTTGATAATATTCTAGATTTTAACAATATTCAAGACCTAAGTGACACTGAAAATTTATCCCATAATAGGTTCATATTAAGAGATAAGCTCTTATTGCTAATTTAAAACTCTACTTTTAAAAGCAGAAATTCTCTTCTCTCAACATAGGTTCTACTACTAATTATATAATTGTATTTATTAGTTGCAACATCACAAGAATAATAATGCTGTTCTAGACACACAGAAGTTGGGAGAGTGATTTATTTAAAATGCTAACATGCTAGTGTTTCATCAGTAGAATTTTTTAAATGAGATAAATAAATAAATTTATACATCTTTTTCAGAGAAGTAAAGAAAAATGAAATCATGCATAAGCAGCAGAAAAAAGATTAATATTAAAGTGGAGGACTTTATTAGACATGTGTATATCTTGGAAAATCATCATTATATACAATAATATAATTTAGATTTCTAGTGTATAACATGCTAAAAGAAAAATCACTTCACAAAGTAAGATTAGTAGGCTTAGTTTTGAATACTGATGAATATCTTTGTTACATTTATAATTGTTTGATCTTTTGTTTTATATAAAACTATTTTTAGTTTAATAATAAAAACTATTCAATGAGATAAATGTGACACTTTTATTTCTGATATACACAATACAAAATAATTCAATAATTGTGTGAAAGGCCAAGATATTCAAATAACACTTATCCTTGTCTGAGAGTTTCTATAAAAACTACCTCTAACATTTTTACTAAAACAAAACATACCAGAAGGTGAGCAATGTTAGTGTGAAGGAGTCTTATGTCACATGTCTATAGTAAGCTTTTGCTACATAGTGTCCTATGTTTAGGCTGATTTTTCCATTACTTAGAAAAAATGTCATTTGGATATTTTTTTTTATTAACTTGAGTATTTCTTATATACATTTCGAGTGTTATTCCCTTTCCCGGTTTCCGGGCAAACATCCCCCTCCCCCCTCCCCTTCTTTATGGGTGTTCCCTCCCACCCTCCCCCATTGCCGCCTCCCCAACAATCTAATTCACGGGGTTCAGTCTTAGCAGGACCCAGGGCTTCCCCTTCCACTGGTGCTCTTACTAGGATATTCATTGTTACCTATGAGGTCAGAGTCCAGGGTCAGTCCATGTATAGTCTTTAGGTAGTGGCTAGTCCCTGAAGCTCTGGTTGCTTGGCATTGTTGTACATATGGGGTCTCGAGCCCCTTCAAGCTCATTTCGATATTTTTAGTGGTTGAATTAAATGTGCAGACACCTTTGGCTTATTTATACTCATTGAGGATACTGCGTCTTTTCATTTCAATTACTTTTTAAAAGTTTATTTTACATATATATATATATATGTATATACGCACACCAATATTTGTCTACATGTATATATGTTAACCATGTGCATGTATGTCGCCAGGCAAGGCCAGAAAAGGGCAAGGAATTCTCTGGAAATGGAGTTACAACAACTGGGAGCTGCCATGTTGGTGCTAGTAATTGAATTCAGGTTCTCAGGAAGGGCAACAGGTACTCTAAACCACTGAAACATTTCACCAGCCCCAAAATCCAATAGAATTATCTGTTTCACTTATGATGACAATGCTCTAGAAAGGTCAAGTGAATTCCCGAGGATCACACAGCCAATGGGTCATATTAATAAGGATTCTGCTACTTTTCACATTATGATTAAAGTAATTCATGTGACATTTGCATTTAATGGTCACAAAAAATTTATTAGTATGGAGGTCTTGCCCCCAAACTTTTTACATAGAGAGAACTTTTATTTGTAAAAATATTGCAGAAGGATATCACAAGAGCCTATTAATTGATTCAACTAATTATTAACATTGTGTCAACTTTTTTGTTTGTCTCCATCTCTTTTTATAGAGATATTCCAAACATCCTATTCATTAATCCATAAGTACATTTCTGGGGCTGCTGTGTTCAAAGATATATTCTTTTGTAACGACGCAAATATCCACTAAGTAAATGTAACATTGATACAAAGGCATTTCCTTAGCTTTTCAAATAATAGATGCTATAGCTGCGTTTAGCTTTAAAGCATCCGCAGTATGTATGTTTATGCCAGTGAAGGAAGATTAGTTTTTTGACAACCAGATGACTGAGTAAGAATTTAAGAACGTTTCAGAAATATAAATAAATATTTGTTAGTACCATACACATAAGCAAGATGTTATTTTCAAATTCATAAAGTATAGGGGAACAGAAGAATTCTGAAGAATAAGATAGTAGGCATTGGATTTCTAGGTTTAACATGGGCTTTGGAAGGATTCACATACAAACTGTAAAGACAAATGATCGAGATACATATGTTTTTATTCCATTCCATTTTATTTTTTCTATTTCTGTTAAGAATGTTATTGAAATTTTTGTTAATTGAATTAAATCTGTAGTTTACTTTTGATAATATAACTTTTTTACAATATTAAATTTTCTAATCCAGTAGCATGGACAGCCTTTTCAAAATCAAGTGTCTTCTAAAATTTAGTTTGGGATGTCTTAAAGTTTTCACTTTTTAAGTCTTCTTCATAGAATTTATACTTTAGTATTTCAAACTATTATTAATATGATATTTTTCTACCTTCTTTCTCAGCAAGTTCATTACTAGATACTATTCTTTGTATTTGGGTTTTAAATCCAATAACTTTTAATAAAATTATTGATGAGGTCAAAAAATGATAACCACAGCAATTTTCAATAGATAAAAACATTTCTGGGGGATAATATATCTCTTACGTATAACCAGACTTGTTGGCACTATCTGTTCTCCATGTTTTGTTATTCACCTGCAGAGGAAAGAAATTAACCCTATATCTCTTACCTCCTACAAAAGCAGTTCAAAATGACTCAAACACCTTAACTTAAAGTTTGAAGTGTTGAATGTCAAGATGAAGACAAAATTCAAGATCAGGCACAGGTTAGAACTTTTTAAACAGAATTATAATAGCATAGGAAGTAAATTAAAGAACTGACAGATAAGATTGCATGAACTTAAAAGGCTCCTATATAACAAAATAAATTATTGGTAAACAGAGAGCCTGAAGATGAGGAAAGAAATTTGGTTTGTGTGTGTGTGTGTGTGTGTGTGTGTGTGTGTGTGTGTGTGTGTGTTGTGTGTGTGTTGTGTAATTAAACACCAAAACTTCTAATCAATCATAAATATGCTAATCAAATGAACAGATAGTTCATGGCTAGAGTCATCAATAAATAATAACTTTTTTTAATAGTACTTTAGAGGGATTCATACTCTGAAAATGAACACAAATGAGACTCTCACTGATTCCACGGAAAAGAAAAATACATGAAATCAGAAGAAAGAATAGTTAGAAAGAAGAAAGAGAATGAGTTTTAGTGAGAGAAGAAAAGTGTATAAAGGCTATGAATATGATGAAAACACATTATTTACATTGTGAAAATGCCTAAAACAAGAAAGATTATATACAATCAATACATCTTCACTATGTTCATAGCAGCCTTATTTATCATAGCCAGAATCTGGAAAGAACCCAGATGCCCTTCAACAGAGGAATGGATACAGAAAATGTGGTACATCTACACAATGGAATACTACTCAGCTATCAAAAACAATGTCTTCATGAAATTCATAGGCAAATAGATGGAACTAGAAAAAATGGAACTAAGTGAGGTAACCCAATCACAAAAGAATACACAAGTTATACACTCACTGATACGTGGATATTAACACAAAAGCTCAGAAAACCCAAGATACAATTCACAGACCATATGAGTTTCAAGAAGGAAGACAAAGTGTGGATACTTCAATCCAAATTAGAAGGGGAATAAAATAATCATGAGTAGCAGATGAAGAGGGACATGAGTGGGAGAGAAGGGATAAGGAAAAAGGGGTGGTGAAGATCAGGTAAGGAGAAAGACAGAAGCTCAGAGGACCAGGAAAATGAATAGAGATAAGTAGCAGTGGGGGGTGGGGGCAGGGGAATCTCTAGAAAAGTCCCAGACACCAGGGATGTGAGAGGTTCCCAGGACCCATTGGGTATGACATTAGCTGAAATGCTCAACAGTGGGAAGATCCTGGATGCCTTCACTGGAACTGTGCTCATTCATTTACCAAAATATTTTCTGTGTAAAAGAACAGAATAGTTCTACTTGAGCCGACAAGTTTGAGGAAGACTTTTGCAGTGGTTTAATGTGGACCTTTAAGAATACATAGAAAAAATAGATTTCAGTAAAACAATGCTGTGAAAAAAAGTATCAATTTTTTCCCAGACAATCAAGCTTTTGGAAAAAACTTATTTTTTTTTTATTAACTTGAGTATTTTTATTTACATTTCGAAAGGTTATTCCTTCCTGGTTTCCAGGCAAACATCCCCTAATCCCTCCCCCTCCCTTTCTTTATGGGTGTTCCCCTCCCCATCCCCCCCCATTGCCGCCTCCCCCCCAACAATCACGTTCACTGGGGGTTCAGTCTTAGCAGGACCCAGGGCTTCCCTTCCACTGGTGCTCTTACTAGGATATTCATTGCTACCTATGAGGTTGGAGCCCAGGGCGGGTCCATGTATAGTCTTTAGGTAGTGGCTTAGTCCCTGGAAGCTCTGGTTGCTTGGCATTGTTGTTATAAGGGTCTCGAGCTCCTTCAAGCTCTTCCAGTTCTTTCTCTGATTCCTTCAACGGGGGTCCCGTTCTCAGTTCAGTGGTTTGCTGCTGGCATTAGCCTCTGTATTTACCGTATTCTGGCTGTGTCTCTCAGGAGAGATTTACATCCGGCTCCTGTCAGCCTGCACTTCTTTGCTTCATCCATCTTGTCTAATTGGATGGCTGTATATGTATGGGCCACATGTGGGGCAGGCTCTGAATAGGTGTTCCTTCTGTGTCTGTTTTAATCTTTGCCTCTCTATTCCCTGCCAAGGGTATTCTTGTTCCCCTTTTAAAGAAGGAGTGAAGCATTCACATTTTGATCATCCATCTTGAGTTTCATTTGTTCTAGGCATCTAGGGTAATTCAAGCATTTGGGCTAATAGCCACTTATCAATGAGTGCATACCATGTGTGTTTTTCTGTGATTGGGTTACCTCACTCAAGATGATATTTTCCAGTTCCAACCATTTGCCTACGAATTTCATAAAGTCATTTTTTTTGATAGCTGAGTAATATTCCATTGTGTAGATGTACCTCATTTTCTGTATCCATTCCTCTGTTGAAGGGCATCTGGGTTCTTTCCAGGTTCTAGCTATTATAAATAAGGCTGCTATGAACATAGTGGAGCACGTGCCTTTTTTATATGTTGGGGCATCTTTTGGGTATATGCCCAAGAGAGGTATAGCTGGATCCTCAGGTAGTTCAATGTCCAATTTTCTGAGGAACCTCCGGACTGATTTCCAGAATGGTTGTACCAGTCTGCAATCCCACCAACAATGGAGGAGTGTTCCTCTTTCTCCGAATCCTCGCCAGCATTTGCTGTCACCTGAGTTTTTGATCTTAGCCTTTCTCCTGGTGTGAGGTGAAATCTCAGGGTTGTTTTGATTTGCATTTCCCTTATGACTAAAGATGTTGAACATTTCTTTAGGTAAAACTTCAATTTTGAGCATTGCTGTTGTTAGGGAAGTTTCATTTACCTATTTGTGTTTAATATGGTCTCTCACTAAAATCTCATTTCTACTTTTATGCATTTAAACAAAGATAATAATCCAGTGTTTAAACTTCTGTCATCATAGGTGTCATAAATTAAACATGTCCAAAATTAACTTTCAAGTTACATAGTTTTACTCACAATTCATTGCCTTAAACTTAGTTGTATGGCCTCATTCTAGTTTAAACCCAGCTCTATGGCTCTGACCCTCCATACCTAGCCTGGGCACCACAGTATATCTGGCCATGGTTGCTTGAGCATGGACGAGCCAGCCAAGGATGGGAGAGCTGGTACCACCTCTTGCATGGGCACAGCTGAAGAGCTGGCCCTGGTGTTATGAGTGCAGGAACACTGGGGGGGGGTGACTGAATCAGCTTCTATCCAGTCCCAGAGCCAGGGTTCTGAGTTGGCCCACCCCCAAAATCTACCCAATCTATGAGCTGCTGGGAAACAGTAAGTGAAGGGGCTGGTCCTGCCAATCCAAAGCTGCAGGACCTCCACAGTATAGGGCAATAACAGAATATTCAATAGGAGTCCCAGTGAAGTTTCCATATTGATACTGTAGCAGAAGCCAGGGGCCTGAACTCAGACATATAAATCACTGCAAGGAACAGCTGCAAGTAAAGCTATTTGGGTAAAAGGGTATATACTATGTCATTGAAACTTTCACTGTGATTTTTTTTTTAAAATTCTTTTTATTTATTTATTTTTTGTGGGGTTGAAGAGATTGCAAGGGTAGAGAATGTATGTGAAAGAGACTGGGATAGGAGTGGGACTGGGATGTATGATGTGAAATTCACAAAGAATCAATAAAAAATTTAAGGGAGAGACAGAGACAGGTACAGAGACAGAGACAGACAGATCAGTGTTATAGGGCAAATACTAAGTACCCTACTCACTGCAATAGCATCAGGAAATGATAATGGAACTATTCCAGAAGCCTATACCTGCATGTTAGATCTGAAATAGCCCCATTAGGACTAGTCACTGGAGGCTTAGTTCTTAGTTCATGGTTCTATTCGAAGGTGGCAGATACATTACATGTGGAACTTAGTAGAAGGAAGTTAGTGTTGATGTTTTGGCCTCTTCATATTTTTGTCTGCTACTTGGTCACATGAGGGAAGAGGTCTCAACCCATGATCCACCATGAAACTACATGTATCCAACATGCCTAGTGCAACAGGACCAAAGTATTGAAACCTCAGTGTTGGTGCTTCAGTCCTTCTTAGAAGGAGGAACAAAATCCTCACAGGATTTTGGAAACAAAGTGTAGAGGAAAGACTGAAGAAAAGACCATCCAGAGACTGCCCCACATGGGGATCCAGCCCATATACAGACACCAAACCCAGACACTATTGCTGATGCCAAAAAGTGCTTGCTGACAGGAGCTTGTTATAGCTGTCTCCTGAGAGACTCTGCCAGAGTCTAAAAAATAAAGAGGTGGATGCTCACAGCCAACCATTGGACTGAGAACAGAGTCCGCAATGGAGTCATCAAAGAAAGGACTGAAGGAGCTGAAGGGGTTTGTAACCCCATAGGAAGAACAACAGTGTCAACTAATCAGACACCTCAGAGCTCCCAGGGACTAAACCAACAACCAAAGAGTTCACATGGAATGACCCATGGCTCCAACCGCATGTGTAGCAAAGGATGACTTTATTGTGCATCAGTGGGAGGAGAGGCCCTTGGTCCTGTGAAGGCTCAATACCCCAGTTTAGGGGAATGCCAGGGCAGGAAGGCTGGAGAGAGTGGGGGGTGGGGTATTGAAGCACCTTCATGGAAAGCAGGAGGAGGGGATGGGATAGGAGTTTTCCAGAGGGGAAACCTGGAAAGGGAGATAACATCTGAAATGTAAATAACAAAAATATCCAATAAAAGAAAATAAGAAAATTAAAAAAAACCTTCCTTTCCTTGTGTTGACTATCTCACATTACAATTACTGAAAGCTGATTAAAACATCCACCCATATTATAGTTTTATGCAGTATAATTAATAATGTGTCATTAACATGTGTTTGCACTTCTCTCAATTGCAAATGGCACATGTATAATTTGTGTTTGTCTGTTTAATTCTTAAAAAATAAAGCTTAGCTTCCACCCAGGCTCAGATCCATGTTCCCAACTTGGCCCACCCCAACACTCAGTCAAACATACACACACACACACACACACACACACACACACACACACACACACACACACACACACACAAACTCCTAGCAGTTAAGCTAAGTCTCACCTAATATAGTTCATATATTTTCAATTATGCATTAATTGATTCCATATTCTAATATCTGGTTTCATTTTTGTGATAGGGAGATGCTTTGGCATGAGCTACACACTGTATCCCAGGGCTGGGTTCATAGTCACAGTGATCGTCCCGCCTCAACTTCATGAGTGCAAGGACTACAGGTATGAGGCACCCTTCCTGACAAGTCACTTGTTAAAAGTCAATCAAAGGATTCAGCTTGCTTTCCAAAATAGACCACTTGATTTCCCTGCTGGCCAAAGCCTATTAGAAATATATGGGGATTGATTATTTTGCTACAAACTTCTGATTTACCAAATTCCCTGGCAGTCAGTAGAACAAAGCCTGGTAAGGTAAATGCTTACTTGTTTTAAGTAGAGAGTCAGGCTTCTCAGGAAGAGAAACATGCTGCAGCTAACTGACAGCTTGATTGGACCTAAAAGATCTGGTTCTAAGATAGTTCACTCACACAACTAGCAAGTTGCTATTAATATTGTCTGATGTCTTCCTGCTTGGGCCTCCCTCTAGGACTCAATTACAATAATATTGAAATGCTGACTTCCCTCAAAGCAACTATGATAATTAATTTTAGGTGCCAATATAACATGGATACAGGTTACTAAAACATAGTCAAATGTTATTGTTTGGGTTTGAATGAAAGGTTTTATAATGATCTTAAAATTTCAATTTGATATACTGGTAAAAGCATATTGTTCATCAATTTCTGGACCTAATACACCAAAGAGGTATCCCTTTTATCTAAAGAAGAGAAAACTTGTCTTGTTCCAAGGGCTACTTAGTAAGATATGGGAATTTTAAAATCATTCGTTCTGCATCTTGACTCTGGGAAATGCAGACAAGAACCACAGTACTAGCTCTTCAGGTTCTGATGTCTTCTAACACAAACTGAAGCTTGCTGGCTCAAGATTTTGTGACTTGGAAACTTCAATAACTCCATAAGCCAGTATATATGATATATATATATGATATAGATATAGATATATGTATGTATGTATGTATGTATGTATGTATATATCTTACTAAACTCACTTAACAAACCAATATGTTTAGTTTTAAGGAAAGGTTTTGTAACTTATCAGTAGGTCATAGGAAGTGGAAAACAAAAGAGCAATGTACCATTCTTTGTTAGCACAGAAGTAATATTCTGAATCTATTACCATAAATATTGAAGAAGGCAATATAAGTGCTAGAACAAAGAAGCAGAACTGATAAAGTTATGAAACATTGGTTGCTAAAAGAAAATTAGCAAATAAGTCTTCTTCCAAAATATTCAGAAAATTTTAGAGAAAAATAAAACTATCTTGAAATATATTACACGTATTTTTATCTGAATGTATCCCACACTTCTTGCCAAAAGAATATGTCTTAAACATATTTCTGAGCATTCTAGGCTTTGTACCTATATTGCCTATGGATGTCTTTATCCATCAATTATTGTGCTGCATTAATACACCTTTTTAAAAAATCTACCTCTCCAACAAGATCTCAATATAATGGTAAAAATATATCTCTATTATGTTTAGATTTTAATGTCTAGCTACAACTCTGTGCACTCAACAAGTAATAGTTGAATTATTAGAATATATGTTTATGCCTAAGATACCCATGTCGATAGACTTTATTTGATGCTCATGATGTGTTCTTGTTAGAACAGTAACTACTCTTAGAAAGTATGCTTTTAAATGTAGAGAAAGTCAAATACATCAGTAAATGCATCAATATATGGCAGCAAAATGCACTAGTATTAGATGGCAACACAGGTAGGTTTATTCAATACTGGGGATAGAGACTAAGTCAGGAAAGATGATTGGTGGTTTAATAGAGTGAAAATGAACAGAAATTATTACTTTATGGTGCTAATTTATTGAAAAACACACTTTGCCATTGTTGGCACACAGAAAAATCATAGGACAGTGAAATGGAGTTTTTTTTTTTTATATAACTGTCTTTTTAATTCATTGCTATGTTGATATACAAAGAATTGGCTTTTATTGGTACTTCAGTTCTTTCTAATATCCTAGAAACATAGTTTTAAGAAATACATATATAAATAAATAAATAAAGTTTTGTTTGATCAGTTGTTACAGGGATTTTCACTTTTTTTTTTTTTTTGGTTCTTTTTTTTTTCGGAGCTGGGGACCAACCAGGGCCTTGGCGCTTCCTAGGCAAGCGCTCTACCACTGAGCTAAATCCCCAACCCCGGATTTTCACTTTTATCTGCCCAAATATCTTTGGAGATTTTTTTATTGAATATATAATTAACGATTCATTATTTATATTCATTATGTTTTATTATTTATATTCATTATTTATATTCATTATTTTTATATATCCATTTATATGATATATATATGGATAACCATTACTAGTCATATCTCTTAGGAAAGGATGAGTAATTTGAACTGTGATACTTAATGAGTTCAATTAAAGACAAAAAGTCTTAAGTAAATGAAAAAAAAGAAAACAACATCCAAATGTGAATACGCTTTGAAAAAATGAAATAATGCTTTGTGTGTGTATTTATAAAGTCATCCATTTTCTATTCCCACGTATGTACCTGAATGTGGAGTTTGGAGGTCAGTATTAGGCAGCTTTCACAGTCACATTCCGTCTTATTTTGTGAGATAGGATAGCTCACTAAACATGGGACTCACCAGCTATGCTACCCTGGCTGAGCAATGAGCTTTAGGCACCTATCTGTATTTCACACCCCCAGTGCCAGGGTTACAGGTACCTGCCTCTTACATAGGCACTGGGGATTCCAACATGGATCCCTGTGCTTATACAGGATGGAGGATTTGAGGAAGGGAAACCTGGAACGGGAATAACACTTGAAATATAAATAAATAAGATAACTAATAAAGTGTTCAGCATCCATACCCATAAAGGAAATAAAGATTAAAACTACTCTTGAGATATCACAGTACCCCAATTAGAATATCTATAATCATTGCAGATGTTCAAGAGGATGTTGAGAGAAAGGAATCCTTATTCACTTTTGCAAGGGTACAGATTAACACAGTCGTTGTGAAATCAGTTTGGAAATTTCACAAACATTTAAAATAGAACTAGCACATGACCCAGATAGTCATACTTCTAGCACAGTGTGACATTGGGTGCACTCTGTAATATCCCTTCCTCATATTATAAACAAGAAATGATAGTGAAATATTGTTAAAACAAACATAGCTAAAGCTACAAAGTGTGGGGAAGCCCAGATACAATATTTTAAAAAGTCTCTGTATCCATTCCTCTTTGAAGGACATCTGGATTGAACACACCAGAGCTCCCAGGGACTAAACCACCAACCAGTGAGGACACATGAAGGGACCCATGACTCCAGACACATATGTAGCAGAAGATGGCCTTGTCCAGCATTGATAGGAGAAGCCCTTGGTCCCGTGAAGGCTCATTTCCCCAGTGTAGGGGAATGTCAGGACATTGAGGTAGGAGTGGGTGGGTGGGAGTGGGAGCATCTTCATAGAAGCAGGGGGAGGGGTACGGAAGAGGGGGGAAAGGGGATAACATTTGAAATGTAAATACATAAAATATCCAAGAAAAATAAAATTTAAAAAGGTCTCTTAGCCACTTTAAAGTTGAATTTTGCCAATATCTAATAATGCTAAAGTAATAAATTTCTTAGAATGTTTCCCCTTGTGTCTTAGCCTCCTAAAGCTGAGAGTGCAAACTTACCTTAACATTCTCTGCTTAATCAGTATTCTTTTGTGTGTATAACATTTTTTATTTCTACCTATTTGAGCATTATCCATGTCACTTAAAGTTATAGTGTGCTGTTATGCTCAGCAATTATTCAACCACTTTATGCAGTTATTTTCCTAATACCTATTTTCCTTTCATTCAGTTCTTCTAGGGAGCAAAAAAATTCAAGAATGAGATGAACGATGCTTAATCTAGATCCATGTAGCTTATCACTGAGCAAGGATGTGACATGCTTTCATTGTTCCAATCACTAAGCTTGAAAGTGACACAGAGCACAGAAATACCTCATTAGCAGAGAGATTCTTCAGGGCCAAGGACATTTTAGTTTATTTTACTTGGTTGTGGACATGATGTTTACAATATCATTGTGGGTATATTTAAATAAATCATAATCTTTACTAGATTTTGGAAACATCATGTCATTTTAAAGCATTCAGCAGGCAACAAAAAGTGGGCAGATTTTGAAATTTGCTTTCCTATTATATTTTTCTTTTAAAAAAATCCTTAATATTGAAAAAATTTGAACTTGAAATTACATTTAAATGTGAATGAAGGTAGTGTGTGATTAGCATAAACATTTGGAGAATATGCCTGTAGACAGTTTTTCTATCCTTTTAGCCTGACTCCCTAAGGCTAAACCATGAAATCTGACCAGACCATTTTATAGCCTGACATTAGACATAGAGAATAAGAGTTCAGTTTTGTGTCTAAAAATTCCTCTCATAAAAGCCTAACCTGTAGTTCCAGGATACAGACTTAGGAACCACATTTCTTTGTTTCTCCCTTCCTTATTTTCCTTGTCTCACTAGTGATTTGGTTAATTAACAATTCACACAAGAATTACATCTCTTACAGGTTCAGGAGAGTGTGAAATTGCCCTACTGGCAATGACAGGGATGAAGGAGTTTCTTGGTCTCACAGCTATTATACCACATCTGGATTTAAATTCTAACATTTTAAAGAGCCTTTTGCTGTCTGACAGGAAACTATGACTCTGTAATGGTGTTTCTCAAGGTATGATTCCCCAGACCAGCATAATGGCCATTATTCAGGAAGTTGTTAGAAATACAAATCATCAATTCCAGAACTCCTAGAGAAACCTAAGATCTAATCATCTGCTTAAGGAAACTTTTGTTTTGTTCTTTTCTTGCTTGCTTTAGTATTTTTACTTTTATTTTAAACAGAGTTGCTTTGTGTTATTCAGGCTATCTTCAGTCCATGTACACCAGGCTAACCTTGACTGGAGATCCTCCTGTGTGCAAGATGTCAGGCATATATCAGCAAGATCCACAGAAATCACTTTTGGAAATGGTCCCTAGGGGAATGCAGAACAAGTGCTGAACCACTGACCCCAGCAACTTATTATGCTTCATGGAAATACCTTGTGAGGTAATACATAGGGACTTGGCTCAAAGTACTAATAACTAATTTGAATTTAAATCATTAATTTCTAAATTAACACAACTCAATTCCACAGGACACCATTGTGGAAAGTCATAATAACATTCGGGCCATCACAAGATGGCGCTGCCTCCGCCATGCCCCACGGAAAGCCGGGATAGCGTGCATTCGCCATTACAAGATGCGCTTGGCTTCGCTCGCCAGCCCGACTTCCTTTTAGGAAACTAGCTGTGTGCGCATGTGCAAGAGTGTGTTCGCGCCAAGTCTTTGCCCACCCCGGGGCATGCCAGTGAGATCATGGGTAAGCGACCAATCAGGCGTGGACGCGCCGTGCTAGGGTTTTATAAGCAGCGCCTTTCTGGGCCCCGGTCTCTCCTCTTCAAGATGTAATAAATGCTTTGCTACAGAAGGATCCTGGTGTCCACGCGTGTTCTTGCTGGTGAGACGATAGCGCGGGACACCCCATCACTCTTTTATTTCTTTACATTGTGTGTGTGTGTGTGTGTGTGTGTGTGTGTGTGTGTGTGTGTGTGTACACACACATATATTTGTTAGCACAGAAATGATTCTCAATAAACCATTTAAGAAGAAAACACAGCTATACTGGGATATTACTTTTATGAACAAAGGTTTTCAACTAGAACTGTACTTGGTGCTGGATGAAAATATACATGTACACCTACCTATTTACTACTTAGCACTGGTAATGACAGGGATCCTCTGATGAGGTTACATGTCAGAGCCTACATGAAGTAGCTGAGAACATCACATGGTTATCTGAGGAAAATAGTGTTCCAGTATAGCAATTGCAGTATTCTCAATTAAAGAAAGGAGGCTAGCAATTGTTAAGAATAAGGATAAAAAGATTTTTTGGATAGCTGCAGAGCTAATACACCAATAATTATGTACCAAATTATGGGAAGTTCCTTTGTTTTAAACTAAGATAAGAATCTTTTATTGTTGTGAGAAAGTGATATACTGTGATTGTTTTTATTTTAAAAGATAAAATTTATCTGAAAGATAAAATATTGTGCATTTATTATGTAAGATATATTTCCAAGTATATCCACATTATAGCATGATTACATCTGGCTGATTAAAAATATTATTCACATAATTATCAATTATTGTGAGAATTCATAAAATTCTCTTTTATGTATTTTGCAATACATGACAATTTGGTGTAATCACCATGATACACATTTTTGGAGACCTATTCTTCCTGGCTTATTGTAATTGTATATCACTTGACCACTATTTCCCATTCTTCCTGTCATCCATCCTATCCTCTGCTAATTGCTATTCTTGTCTCAATTTCTATGAAATCAACTTATGTAGAATGCATGCATGAGGGGTGTATACTTGCCTTTCTGATGCTGACATATTTTGTTTAACATTGTTTTCTCCATATTCATACATGTTATTGGAAATTAGTACACTTCATTCTTTTATAGGTACTTTATCATATTTCAGTTTATGGGTGTTTAGAATGCTCCTATACTTTCAATGTGATGAATAGTATTTCAGGTAACATATGAGGCATAGGTATCTCTGTGATAAATTGACTCATTTTTCTTGAATATAGAACAAGTATTGGTTTGCTAAATCATATTGTAATTCTTTTGTTGATATTTTAAGGCACCTCTGCTCTGTTTTCCAATAGTAATTGACATCAAGCACATAAAAGATTTGCCTTTTTCTATTTCCCTACCAACATTCTTTCTCTTTTGTCTGTTTGATGACAGCCATTTAGGGTGAGGCAATATTTCACTATAATTCTTATTTATATTTTCCTGGTAATTAATGACACTGAAAATGTATAGATATTTGTCTATTTTCAAGCCTTATTTGGAAAGGGACTGTTCAGGCCTTGGATACACTTTTGCATATATTATTTGTTCTTATATTTCCATTTCTATTGGATTGTTTTAGTTCTGTATATATTCTGTGGAATGTGTAGTTATTTCTCATTTTTCAGGTTTTAAAAAACAGAAATTAAGAACTTTAGTAGCAAAAATTTGAACATAGACCCATTCGTGATTAAATTGCCCTTTTATTTATTTCATTGTTCTTTTCCATATGGAATTGACAAGAACAATATACAATTTAGATAATACTAGATTGTAGTCAAGCTGTGGTTTTCATGAGGTCAAGCATTTAATACTCCCTTTGGTCTATACTGTGATATAGCCAGTGACATTGAAGAAAACTGGAAAAAGAAGTGTGTCCAGCAGCATATTTAACTGCTTCAGAAATAATTATATACAATAGATAGCATTGTTATTTCAAGAATATAATATAAAATTATATTGGCAATGAATAAATTCAAGACAATATTGTTCATAAGCTATAGATAGATAATAAGCATATCACCAAAAATGGACTCTAAACTCTTTCTCTGGTTTTTCTTTGCTTCTATGAATATTATAATTTTGTTATTTTTCATTCATAAAAACAAAAATATTAATTTAATGCAAGTGAAAAAGAAAACTAATAATTTGCTCCAAAAATGTTTAGTCTATTGTTAAAATAGGAAATGCATTTATTTCACTAAGTTTAGATCCATCTCCCTTATTAGCTTTCAACATTATATTTCACTGTATAGACTAAAATACAAGTCTGTCTTAAGTGATGAGCATATAGAAATTATGATGGGAAGTGTAAGGAGAAGCAGACAGTGCCCTGCCATCAAGGAGTTTACATTTTTGACAAACATCTTAGACCAGTAGACATATCATATTTGTGTCTTCATGTGCATTTTCAGATCCCTTAGCATCACACATTTATAGTATAAATTTATAAATACAGACAATTAAGCCTACATTAAAACTGTGATGCACACAGTAATACCATAGAAGCTTGAATATCTCTGAGGTATGACATGTTTTACCTTAGAATGGATTTGCATTAGACAGTAATTCCTAGTTCATATCCTCTATAATTTTACAAGAAAATTGGTGCTATATCAAACATCATCATCATCATCAATAACAACAACAACAACAACAACAAAACAACTAGTTATTCTTACAAGCTGTAATCAATAGCCCTCTTTCCCCAAACATTTTCTTAGCTCATCTTTAACCCACAGCAAGCAAATATTGAATGAGAATAAACAAGCCCATTTCTTTGGTTTCCTTGGCTACAAAGGCAAGAGAAGCTATTAATTTTAGACTAAAAATGTTGAACTTCATTATATAAGTAATAGAAAGACATACATTTTTCAACATTCTTTGATATTTGAAAAGTAATGATTTAGGAAACTTTGTTATCTAAGTTATTTATATAAGCCAAGAAATACGATATTTTTAAGGCAAAAAAGATGAGACTGCTATAAAGTATCACTTCTGAAATGGCGAAGGCCTGAATTCATGTATGCAAAATCACCCACTCCTCTCATTTGAATAAACTTCACACTGCAAATCAAATATTCTAGTTTAATATTAACTTTCCTGAATGACACAAGTGATCATTTTGTATAATACATAAAATTTCCCACTGTTATCATAATGTTAATTTGTTAAAATTCTTGAGCAAATATTTATATATCTTATAATTAAAGTTCTACAGTTTATACTAGAGATCACTCTTTACATGATGAATTTTATGGGTTTTTACAAATGTAACATACCATATATCTACTATTTCAGTATTAAATAAAATAACTTTACTGTCCTAAATTTCCTCTATATCTGATCATCCCCCAGCTTGCTCCCTCCATGAGAACTTCAAGTAACCACTAGACTTATTAATATGTCTATAATTTTCCATTTTTACAGGATTTAATAGAATTTAAATTTATTAGCATTTCGTATTTCTACATTCTTTAGCTAGAAGTAACTACACAAGGTTCTGCCAGGTCTTTCTTTCATAGCTCATTTCCTTTTTATCAGTGAGTAATGTTCCTGGGGAGAAATGCAGCAATTCGCTTTTCCAATCACCTCTTAAAAGAGACAAGAAGAGGGTGTCACAGTTGGTTACAAACAGATGGTGTGTGTTTTTAATCCTGGTACTCAAAATGCAGAGGCAGGCCAATCTGTGAGTTCAAGGCCAGACTGATTTACAGAGCAAGTCCCAGGTCAACCAGAGTTACAGAGGGTACAGAGTGAGATCCTATCTTAAAAAAAGAAAAGAAAAAAGGAAAAGGAAAAAGGAAGGAAGGAAGGAAGCAAACTAACCATCTGATATGGGTGAAGGGATTCAAACTCAAGTCCTCTGGAAGGGCAGCAAGTGCTCTTAACCCATCGTTTCTAGTTTTCAAGATTAATACATCTTAATTTTTCATAAGATGTATGCATGTTTCTCTGTGTGAACATATGTATGTGTGAGTGTGTTCTGGTTCAAGAAGAGGGCACTGGATAGCCTGTGGATGGAGTTACAAGTGATTGTGAGTAGCAGTAAATTACTTCTGCAGGCTGATCTTCAGTTCTTTGCAAGAACAGCAACAGCTCTTTACTGCTAATCCATCTTTCCAATACCTTCCTTCATTATTTTGTGAAGAACCAGAATGATAGTTCTATATTCTCTCAGTTTCTATTTTTTTTAATATGTTTCTTTCCTTTCCATAGCTAAATGGTAGCTTTTCTGGATAAAATATTCTTATTAGACTTTTATTCATATTAGAATTTTAGAAATCTCATCTTGCTAGCTTCTTACCTTTATTGTTTGTGTTACATTGTGACAAAAAAGTAAACTGGAACACCTTTATATATAATTTATATTCTTTCGCTGCTTGAACATATTTTCCTTGTCATGCTTTAACAGAGCTCAATTATATCTTCTCACAGACTTCACTTGTTCTACATGCTGACCTTTAACTATTTTTTTATTTTTTATTGGATATTTTTTGTTTACATTTCAAATTTTATTCCCTTTCCTGGTTTCCAGACCCCCTATCCCATCCTTGTCCCTTTCTCCCCTTCTTCTATGAGGGTGTTCCCCCTCCCCAATCACCCCCTTTCCCGCCACCCCCAACATTCCCCTGCACTGGGGGTCCAGCCTTGGCAGTACCAAGACCTTTAACCTTCTTTAGACTTGAAAAGTTTTTGTTATTTCTTTCAGTAAGGTGTTTTTTTGTTTTTGTTTTTTTAATTCCTTTGCCTCTCTAAATTCCCTCCTCAGTTCAGCTACCTTGCAACTTGTACTTTTAATAGTGTACCAATGTTTCCATGAGCTCTCTTCATTCCAGCTTATTCATTTTGCTTGGGACCACCAAGCTAAACAACTGTAATATATATGTTGAAGACTTGGCACAGATGTATACCAACTTTGTGATTGCTGCTTCAGTCTCTGTGAACCTGCACAAGTCCTGCTTGGTTGATTCTGTAAGCCCTGTTCTCATGGCTGGACTTTATGTCATTTGACTGACAGTAATACTCTGTGCAAGTATTGAAGCACTTAATAAATTCAAGATAATTATGATAAACAGAAAATGCACACAGGCTTATTCATTGTGGTTTTAATGTAAATAATTAATTCAAATATTTTATTTTATATCCATGGTGACTTTGCTCAGAAAATACTTTGCGAAAGCAAAACTTATCAACTAAGTATCTTCTCTTTATCATAGTTTTTAATATTTTACTAGACCTCATCAAATTAAGATAATAAAATATCTATAATATTGATATATAAGTGATTTTAATCTAGGATACACATAAATATGTGTATGTACATACACATAATACAACCAAGTGAAAATAAAACAGGCAAAAGAGTAAGAATCTCAGCAAAGAATGTGAATTGATGTGAGACATGCACAGACACTGATCATCACTAGTCATTAACAAATGAAAATTAAAACCACATGAAATGATAACTATGCACACGTTAGAATTTTGAAGACTAAATTCCTGACGAAGGATAGAGTCTAGTGATAGGGCCTGGTACTCTTAGTGGCTATGAGTGGACACAGACAAGAGAATTGGTAGATCTTGCTGGCTGCTACCTTAGCTCAGATTCAGGAAAAGACATGGTATCAAGGGAAAACCACAGAGAGCAATAGATCAGGACATCCAGTGTTTTTATGTGGCCTCTCTATGTGCACAGATAAGTTTATCCACATGTGAATACACATAATCACACACACACACACCAAATTGCATGATGAACTGCTAAGCTCCAGTTGGCAAAGGTACACACAGTAGCAAGTTATAACATTTATCAGCATACTTATTTGTACTAAAATAAGCAACTAAGGGCTATTTATTCTCAGAAGTAAATAGTAGTATAGGACTGAATAACACAGAAAACATTTGTGGAAGTTCAGAGAAAGTTAAACCTGTAAAGTTATTTATTGTATGTGTGTGTGTGTGTGTGTGTGCGTGCGTGTGTGTGTGTGTGCGTGCGTGCGTGTGTGTGTGTGTGTGTATGAATTATAAAAACAGTGGAATGGTATACTAGAAATTATTTTATATTTTTGCTATCTTACTGCATGCCACATGAAAAATTAAAATATAGATATAGTATGAATTCTTTTTCTAGGGTTGGTTTCTTATTTGTTGGTTGTCATGAAATAATATTTTAAAAATATGATCAGAACATATTTTCTTTCTTTCTTTCTTTTTAAATGGCATCTCTTTATTTACCATATCTGTCTTGAAATTTGCTATGCAGACTAAACTGGTCTGAAACTCAGATATTTATCTGCCTTATCGGAACTTTTAACAGTAGTTTTGGTTACTATGAAGAGTATCTGTGTGTGAAAATAAGCAAACCAGTAAGCTGAAAAGTTAGGAGTAAAGCAGAATAAACTTTGCATATGATAGTTTTTCATAGTTTGATACTATATTCGAACCTGTAATGCAGGGCAAACTTCATGTTAAAATGGAGTATTTAAATTTAATATATGCATATCATTCTAGACAGTGAATAATCTTGAGGTAGAATAGAGATCATCATAAACAACTTGAGAAAGTGATTATAAAGGTATGATACTGTTTATATCATTTTTGTAGCATGTGTTCTACTCAGTGAAAACACATAGGCTACCACTAGGGTTTGTAATTGTGTTCTGTTGTGCTGTTTAGGAAGAATGGTACAATAGTTTTAAAAAAGAATGACAGTCACTCAAATGCATTACTCTACATATCCCATCTGGCTATTTAGTACCACTGAATCTATAATAGTATTTAAATGAGTGATTTCCATGTATTCAGGATTAATTTTGCTTTGAGCCTAAATCATAATGATTATCCATGCATGGGTTTTCTTTATTGTATAGGCTATAATTTAGTATAAAAAAGAATAATTTCCCCAATATTCCTGCATTTCCAAAGGCTTCATCACTTATAGCCACAAATTACCTCAGCAACATCTTCAGATTTTTAGCTTCTCAGCATCTTCCTATACGAGCTTTCTGGAGAGCAATAGAAGAAATTAATATTTGAAGCTTAATATACTTGATACTGTCTGTAAGGGATGGGGATAAAAGCCTAAGAAGAGCATATTTGAGCCACTTCAGAGGAAATCACACTTCTTACAAAAAGCCTGTGATGTAGCATAATGATTAGCAGAATATGCAGAAGACACTCCAACATGCACTAGTAATGGAAGGTTGCACTCACACTACTCATGAGGTGGCAATTCCTTTGTTGAAAGGTTTTGTATCTGAATGAATATGCCCTGTGCTTACCTAGGAGGCCTCCCTTTACTAGGAACTTATGTTCATTCCTAATGCATACCGAGAAACATACCTCACCTTGATTTTGATGTGCAGCAGGGTAGATTTTGGTTTTTTATTTGAAAAATGGGATATAATATCAAAGTAGTTAGGGTATTATTGTTCTTAGATATTACTGTCAGGATTAGGAATATCCGTATACTTTTCAAATTTCCTATTACAAGGACCATGTGGTTTGGGACAGAACATCCCCAATCTAATTTCAAAATTTTCATGGTTGCTATAAATGACTCTAGGCAGAAGGGTGGCATGAAAGTTCCCATGGAAGTATCATTTTAAATGTCACAGAATCAGTAAGGTTTGTAACAAAACATTCTTTTGCCTGATGTAAGCAAATAGAGAGGCTCTATAAATTCTGTCTCCTGCCTGATGCCTTCACAAGCAATTAATTATAAATGAATAGACTGAGGGAATGGAAAAGATTAACATAATCCCTCCATTATTTGAAAAATAAAAACTAATGAGAATTTGTAACAATATGTTAAAGTCATTAAGCAAGTCGTTTGGAAATGATGAAAAATTGGGCAATAGAAAGTCTTCACAGTGAAAGTCCACTTATATTTATGTTTAAATTTTCACAAAGATATTACATGTGTACAGAAAATATACATCTTAAGGAAATACCTTGGGAAGTTTTGGTAAAACACATTTATTACTATTTCAAAGATTAAGATGTAGAATTTTAACAGTTCCCTTGACACTGCCCTCATGCCTACTACCCTCCTAATTTCTAACATCTTTGTCTAGTACGGCATTTACAGAAATCCACATGCACTAAATTATACAATGTATAGTCTCAGTATGGCTTCGTTCCTTAAATACTCTCTTGACATTTTCCTGTACTCCCTTGTACTGCTTTTGATTTCAAAACTCTTTTAATCTGATACTGATGTGGTCAAGCCTGCTTTCATTTATGTTCTCTTTGGGGAGGAGGTATTATGCTGATAATATCAAGTTAAGTGTTTCATTTTTTACTCGACAACTCTTTTCCTGAAGAATTTAGTCCATTATTGAGAGGTAAGTTTTTATATAACAGCTACATATAACAGGTTTCTAAATCTGCCATAGTCCTTTCCTACCCCTTAAAGTATCCTTCATAGTCCACTGAATAAATATAGTAGTATATTTTCATTATTTGCTTATTGTTTTGTTTGGGAGAGTTTAGATTGTTAATTTGTGTTGTTATGATCTTCTAATGATTACCATTTACTTTGAAATAAAAATAACTTACCATGATCATAGTAAGAAAAGAGACTGACAAAATACATGAAAATATATTTCTGCATACCATTCCTAACTTTTGAATCTTTTCTTTTTATTGGTTATTTTATTTATTGACATTTCAAATGTTATCTCCCTTCCCATTTTTCCCTCCACAAGCCTCTATCACCTCTCCCCCCTCTCTGCCTCTATGAATGTGCTCCTCTACCCACCCACCCACTCAGGCTTCAGCTCCCTAGCGTTCCCCTACTTGAGTCATCAAGCTTCCACAGGACCAAGGGACTCTACACCCAATCATGACAGATAAGGCAATCCTCTGCTACATATCCAGCTGGAGCCATAGGTACCCCCCATGTACTCTTTGGTTGGTGGTTTAGTCCCTAGGAGCTTGGCAGGGTTCTGGTTGTTTGATACTGTCCTTCCTATTGGGTTGCAAACCCCTTCAGCTCCTACAGTCCTTGCCCTAACTTTTCCACTGGGGTCCTGGCACTCAGTCTGATGTTTGGCTGTGTACATCTGCTTCTATATTGGTTGCTCTCTGGCAGAGCCTCTCAGGGGACAGCTATACTGGGCTCCTATCAGCAAGCACTTCTTGGCATCAGCAATAGTGACTGGGTTTGGTGTCTACAGATAGAATAGATCCCTAGGTGGGGCAGTCTCTGGATGGCCTTTCTTTCAGTTTCTGTTCCATTCTTTGTCCCTACATTTCCGTTTGACAGGAGAATTCTGGATTAATATTTTTAAGATAAGTGGGTGGCCCCTATCCCTCAACCGGGGGCCATGCCTACCCACTGGATATGGTTTTTTCAGGTTCTAAATCCCCTTTGTTGGGTATTTCGGCTAATCTCCCTGACGTTGAGTCCTCAGAACCTCTTGGGGCCCTGGCATCTGGAACATTCTAGTGGCTGCCCTGAGTTCTCCCTCCCTCACTGCTACATACCTACTGTCAAATGCCTGACCCTTCACTTCTCTCCCATCTCCTCCCATATCTGAATGCCCCCTATTTTTCCTTCGCCTCCTCTCTCCATCCCAGATACCTCTCTCCCTCTACTTCCCAGAGATTGTTTCCTTCCCCTTTCTGAGTAGAAGTGTAGCACCCACACTTCGGTGTGATTTTTTTTCTTCTTTGGTTTCATATGGTCTGTGAGTTGTTTCATGGGTATTTTGAGATTCTTTTTGGCTAATATCCACTTATCAGTGAGTACATATCATGTGTGTTCTTTTGTGTCTGGGTTACTTCATTTAGGATGATATTATTTTTTAGCAAATAATTATGGTAATTTATTTTTAATGAGAATAAAATGGGAGATCTATGTTAGTGTGAGTATCAGAAAAGCAAAAGGAGTCAGAAGCCCAAGGTATACTTGAATTTCTTTTTCTTTTAAATTTAAATATTTTTTTTTTACTTTTTAAAATTATATTATAATTACATCATTTCTACCATATATTTCCTCCCTGCAAACTCATGTTCCATCTTGCTGTCTGTCAAATTTAAGACTTTTTTGTTTATACATAAATATATTTATAAATGTATATATTCCCATTCCATATGTGTGTTTGTGTGTGTATTTTTTTTTTAACTTTTAAGGCTCTTAATTTATTGTAATAACAATTGAGTAAAGTTAGAAGCAATAGCTGAGGGATCCAAATTCACAAATATATTACTGCTTGGAATAATAAAGATAAGATACAGTAGTTTTCATATAATTTTCCTTTTTTTATATACATGGTAATTTTTCTACTTATTTTTTTTTGTGATTCTGATTTCATTTTCTTTTATTGCCATGCTTTTATTGGATTTTTTTATTTACATTTCAAATGTTATCTCCTTTCCCGGTTTCCCATCCATAAATCCCCTATCCCATCCCTCCACCCCCTTCTTCTCTGTGGTGTCCTCCTCCCCAACCACCCACCCCTTCCTGCCTCCCCACCCCCCTCCACTAGGGGCTCCAGCCTTGGCAGGATCAAGGGCTTCTCCTCCCACTGGTGCTCAACAAGGCCATCCTCTGCTACATATGCAGCTGGAGCTATGGGTCTGTCTATGTGTACTCTTTGGTTGGTGGTTTAGTCCCTGGGAGCTCTGGTTGATTGGTACTGTTGTTCTTATGGGGTTGCAAGCCCTTTCAGCTCCTTCAGTCCTTTCTCTAATTCCTCCAGTAGGGAACCCATTCTCAGTTCAATTGTTGACTGCTAGCATTCGCCTTTGTATTTGTCAGGCTCTGGCTGAAACTCTCAGGAGAGGGCTATATCAGGCTCCTGTCAGCATGCACTTCTTGCCTTCATCAATATTATCTAGGTTTGGTGACTGTATGTATATGTGCTGGATTGTGCATATTTCCCTCCCACTGAATTAGTCTGAGAGACATCTTATCCAGTCTGTGAGTAGGAGTCAAATGTTATGTTTCATCACCTCAGGACTAAGTCCTGGGCAATGACTTATGCTTAAAACACTATCCAATCCAAAGTGAATGTGGTCTTAAATTATACTATTCTATGAAAATTTGGAGAATAATGGTAGAAATAGTCCCTTGGTTAACAAAGATGTCATTAATCCGGATTACATCTCAATCTCATAGCTATATGGACCTATACACTCAAATGAGGAGGGGAGATATTCCCTATATCTTTTCCAATCCTGAACTTGATGCTGAACGAAACTGGAAACTTCCCAAAAGATCTCAGATCTTTTCTTTCAAAGTTGTTCTGTACTCTCTGTCTATAAGCTTGATGTTATGTACAGAAACTTCAGGATCTACTGAAATGTTGGGTCACACTGCATCAATAGGCCTGACACTTAGTTTAGAGCTAAAATTGTGTCTCTTTCTTCACCACCTCCTGATTTTTGCTCTCAGTGCTAGAGAAATAGTTTAAAAATGGATGTCTGGCTTAGCAATGTCTTCAGCTATTGGCCTAGTTGGGAAGCAGTTGATGAGATCTGCCCTGCAGCAACAGGTTATACTGTAGTAGACCTAGATTCAATGTTCTCTTCTTTCTACACTGAGAAGGCTAATAATGAGCTTCATCCTATTTACTCAAGGCAGGCCTTGTAACTTCTTATATTCATATCTCTTGAGCTGATAGTTCAGTGAATGTGCTATTCAAGAATGCATGCCAATGGAGAGGTATTTTACTCAGCTACCTTCGTGATTTGCCCCATACATGTATTGTATTTGAAGATTATAAATTTAAAGTTAAATGCCTTTGTCAGAGAATATATATATTTCTCTGACAAAAAGATTTCCAAATCAGTTATACCAATAAAACTATCAGTTACAGAAGACGAAGTCTCTCATTTCTTAATCTTAAAAAATTCCTGAAACTTACAGGCAGTTAAATTATAAGTATTCAGATATTAAAGTGGTTTGTAACTCCCTTTGTTCTTAAATTCTTGTATAATCACTCTTTAAAATTATAAGAATAGGTTAGTCTTTATGTGAACAATAAATTTAACAGATGAAATCAACTATGAACAGTCATTATAAACTCTGAATATTCTTTTTCTATCAAGAAACCTTTATTTTCATTGATGAAATGCTTATACATTTTAACAATTTATTCTATTTAAAAGATCATTTAGGACCTTCATTATCCCTTGTTTAGATATCAAATGAAACATTTTGACATTTCCATTCCACTGATCTGGTTATACCATAAAATATAATCAATTCACTAAAAGAAACATTTTAAATTAATAGTGCATGCCTAGTCTGATCACAAACTTTTGTTGGTTATTTATTTTCCTTTCTGTGTAAGGAGTCAGGCAATTATGATGCAGCTAATGGAATTAAAAGATTTTTAAAGTTCTCTCAGCAATTAAGATTTTATACTCCTGCATTATTCTTTTTTTTTCTTTTCTTTTTTTTCGGAGCTGGGGACCAAACCCAGGGCCTTGCATTTGCTAGGCAAGCGCTCTACCACTGAGCTAAATCCCCAACCCACTCCTGCATTATTCTTAATCATAAAATTTTGACTTATTTCCTTCAATGTTGATATAAGGATATACTCTTTAGTCTAGTGTAAGTCTCTCTTTAGAGCAAATACAAATTTTATTTGTTCCTTAAAAATGTTCAAATAAAAGGACAGCAATTTAAGATCCATAGATTTGCTACTGAAGAAGCAGTTGGCACCAACACTAAAATGACCTTATATTTCACTGCCTCTAGACCTCCTTTTGATAAAGAAGCTAGCCATCAATACTGTTTCTAAATATCTAGAAGATAATCTCAAAGCAATAGTGCTAAATAAATGTTTCTTACATAGTTTTTCATTGTTACAGTCTAGACTGATATTAAGGTGGATTAATTTATGCTATTCTCAGATGACCTCAGGTTTAAGTCATTAAACAAGAGGCTCGCATGTTAAAATTCAATAACATTTAAACACTCTTTAAACAAATGAAATAACCCTACTAAAATCAATCTATGAGATAAAAACGTTTGACAGAATGTAGGAAGATGGAGGGAAAGGGTACTTCAAGAATCAACTGGAATTGTGGGTGTCTTGGGAACAAGCTAGAAATCTAGTGCAATTGAAACCCCAAGGTTAAGACTCTATGCACTAGGATATATGGAGCCTGAACAGGCCATCTACTGTAACCCGTTAAGGCTTCCAGTGGAGGGGCCCAGACACCATCCCAGCCACAGAACCTTTGACCTACAATTTGTCCTGACTGTAAGATGTGGTTATTACAATAAATGTTATATACTTCCATTAGATAGGAGCAATTCTGGGTTAAATTTTTGAAGATGGCTGGGTGCCCCATCCCTCAGATAGGGTCTGTGCCTAACCTCTGGATATGGTCTCTACAGGTTCTCTGTCCACTCTGTTGGACATTTCAGCTAATCTCATCCCCTTTTGGTCCTGGAGGCTTTCCTGAGATTTGGGACTTTCTGGTGGCTACCCCTAATTCATTTCGATCTGCATCCCGGAGATAAGCCTGTGCCACAGCTCTCCATACCCAAATCCCACCCAGAGAGAATTTCTTGATTTCTTAAAGGAATCTACGGTGGTTGTTATTTTTCTATCCATTTTACAGTTCAATGCATGCCGCTAGTGTCTGTGCTGGAATTTGACCATAGAAGATGTCTCTTGAGCATGTGGATATAATTAATTCATTACATTGCTTAATGTGGTTACATGAAATCAACAATAAAAATGTTCTACTTTTTACCATGTTGGTACAGAGAATTGTCCTTTTTAGGTTTGGGGTTTTTGTTTTTAATTTTTTTTAATTTTTTTTTACAGTCAGTTGTTATCCCCCCTCCTGTTCCTCATCCCATTCTTCCTCCCCTGTCTTTAAGAGGATGTCCCCATTATCCGCTCACCCTACCCATCAACCCTCCACTCCCTGGGGCCTCAAGTCTCTCAGGGTTGGTGCATCTTCTCTCACTGAGGTCAGACCAAGCAGGTATCTCCTGGGGCCTCCTACCACCCTATTGTATGGTGCCTGGTTGGTGACTCAGTGTCTGAGAGATCTCAGGGATCCAGGTTAGTTGTGACTACTGGTCTTCTTGTGGCGTCACCCCCTCCTCAGCTTCTTCAGCCTTTCCTTAATTCAGTCATAGGGGTCCCTAGCTTCTGTCCATTGGTTGGGGTAAGTATCTGTGTCTGACTTGTCCGCTGCTTGTTGGAGCTCTTGGTACAGGGAATTCATAAAAGTACAAATTGAATTCTAAATATAAACTATCTTTTAAGAATTATACTGTCTGGATGTTTCAGCATAGTTCTGTGCTAAACATTTGCTGCTTAGCATGAAGCAGCAGCACCACCAAGAAGCCTCAGCACCACCAAGAGGGAGGGAGTGGACGTTGCAAACTAATTCATTAGGACTAACAATTCATCCATAAAGTGTTAACACTTGAACTGGGCATGATAGCAAGAGGTAGGAGGCCTCTGTGAATTTGAAGACCACCCTGGTCTTTATAGTAAGTTCAGGATAGCCGGGGTTTGTAAAAGACCTGTCCTAAAACCAGCACATTTTATAGTATTGAAAATGTTTCCATGGCTAGGAAGTGGATGGTACAGGCCTTTAATCCCAGCACTTGGGAGGCAGAGGCAGGCAGATCTTTGAGTTCCAGTCCAGCCTGGGCTACAGAGTGAGTTCTAAGACAACCAGGGCCACACAGAGAAACCCTGTCTCAACAAAGAAAACAAAACAAAGAATGCTTTCCAGAAGAAAGTTACTGATTTTCTAAAAGCATAATAGTCTTTTTTAAATTATCATTAATTTTTTAAAATATTTAATCTTGAACCATGTTATAAGAAGATACGACCCAGAAACATCACTATTAGAGTTTAGTATCTTTGTCACTGACAAAGTTGGGTTCCTCCAAAAAGAATTCAGGTTAAAGGAACACACACGGGCTAGACCTAGGCCACCTCTCATATATGTATCAGATGTGCAGCTTGGTCTTCACGTGGGTCCCAAACAAGCGAAGCAGGTGCTATCCCAAAAGCTTTTGCTTATAAGTGGTATATATTCTTCTAGCTGGGCTGCCTTGTCTGGCTTCAATGGAAGAAGAGACACCTGCCTTCACAGAGATTTGAGATGCCAGAATAGGAGCATACCTAGGGGGCACTACCCATGCAGAGGAAAAAGGGAGGGGGTATGGGTGTAGGATTGTGACTGGGAGGGGGCACTGAGTGGGATGTAGAATGAATAAATAATAAAATAAAAAATTTAAAAAAGAAAAAAGCAAGAATATTTAAAAAGATATTAAAAATGATAACAGGTTATGTTTATAATGTACAATAGAAGAAATAATAACAATAATAACAATAACAACAACAATAATAATGATAATAATTCATTCCATTCTGATATATCTGCAAGTGAGTATGTTTCTATTTATTATATGTTTTAATACATGTTTTTACTTATTCACTTTACATACTGTTCACTGCCTCCCTTCCAGTTACCTACACACACAACCCTTCGCCTATCCACCCTTCCTTTCTCCTCTGAGTGGGTGGGGGCCCCCGTGGGTTCCCCTCAGCCTGGCACTTCTGTCAATACCTATTATAATATAAATCAGTGCTAGCTCATTCCTATTTATTCCCTCATAGGAATATTTGTCCTCTTTTCTGCTGTCACTCCTTTCCTGTAAATGAGCACTTATAACCATTCAATAAATATCTGTGAATGATGAGTAGAATCTTAGGAACAAATACCCCTAAATCCCAAACCACTTTACATTTGGATTTTCTGGCTTTCAAACATGATCCATAACTAGTGTTCTAGTGAATCATACTGACATCCAAAAGTCCAGTGAATCTTAAGGTGTTATTCGGGCCACTTTCATACAACCTAGAGCTTCCAGTGAATCCCCTCACAACATCTACCACATTTTAGCTTCAAAACACACAGCAGAATCTGAATAAGATTAATGCAGCCAGTAAAGTCTGGCAGCAGTTATCGAGTGCATGTCTTGTTCCTCATAAATAAGTTAAATAAGTCATGTATACTTTTTATCTCACTCCTAGTACTAACCTTGACATTTGGTGATTCAGGACTTTCCCTTATAAGCTTTGAAAATCCAACACAGTTTCTTTTCTCCTTAATTAGAATATGCACTTAGAATACATTAAATATAATCTTGGTATTATCTAACATCCAGATACCAGGTACCCCTCTAATAGTTTGAATCCTACTTCAACTGCTTCCTTTGCAAATTGTCTGTTCCTAAAATAACCAATCGCCTATATCAGCAAAGACACACTGTAAAAAGAAGCTTTCACCATTAAAATATTCAGGCTTCAAAACTTCCAGATGGATAGTTTCCAATTAGGAAGAGAGAGAATACAATGCTTTCATAGATAGTGAGAAAAGTGCCTAACAAAGGATTTTAGTTAATCCTATGTGGGTGGAAATCTCAGTCAAGAGGAAAAATAAAATCTCTTAAAGGCGTTAAGAGAAAAGAACAAACTTCCATTTCTTTAGTGCTGTAAGAAGTATAGCTGGTACAGTGACTTTTCAAAAATTCATTCAAATAAATTTAAATAAGTAGATTGATAGAGCAAAACAGACCATATATTTCTATGAAAAACTTATCTTAAAACATACTTTAAATACTGCTGATGTTCTATGAACTACGTCAGTACAGTGAGGACTGAAGAACCAGTTGGAAATGAGAAAGAAATTTATAGCAGCATTGAAACCAGTATCACAAAGAGAGGAAGGGTAATCTAATATAGATGTAGAAACTAGCATAGCATATTGGCTAAGGGTACAGAGCTTTGTCTTGGACTTCCTAGAATCAAGTCCTAGATCTTGTTTCTTCCCAATGTAACTCATAGCCATGTACCCCTTCAGATTTCTCTCAATTTCATCATCTTAATATAGTTTTAAGTTAATTGATGCATTTCTTTGTGAAGGAATGTGTGTGTATGTGTGCATATGTATGTGTGTGTGTGCACATGTAAGATACATACATATATGCAGACTGTATAAAGGAACAGACTGTAGTGAATTTAAGATAGAAAAAAAATAAGAGACACTCAGTTGAGACCCATCCTCATCAGAGAAGCTTCTTATTGAAGTAGATGGTTATTTTCACAGAGATCTTCAACTAGATAATATGCAGGCAGTAAGGGACCTTAAAACAGTCCTAAATCTGATATATCTTTATTAAACTGTTTCCCTTGTCACAAGGTTCAGCCATGAAGAGGAGGAAGTGGAGCAGTTCTAGGAGCTAGAGGTGGTGGATGCCATCTAAGAAAGTCTTCTAGACACCCCTGGGCTGAGACATATGAACTCATAGTGTCTGTGAGTATGCACAAGAACTGCACAAATGCAAGCCAGACAATCCCCAGCTGGAAAGGAGAAAATTGGTACAAAGTCCCACCCCTAACCAAGAAGCTATTTGCAGGTGATGGTTTCTGGGGGAGGGAAAAAAGTTTTGTTCAAAAGACTAAAATTGGATATATATCAATCATGCTCTGAATTAGGTGAACAAAAAACTAATGCCCCCCATGTGTTTTTTGCATGTGTTTCTTTTGTTCTTATTGTTGTGCTTTGATATGGGTTTTTCACAGATGTGTTCATTTATCTTGCTTTTCTGGGGAATTTAGAGAGAGAGAAAGAATGAGAATGGATGAGATAGGGAAGTGGGAGGTAATCTAGAAGGACTTGCATAAAGGGTAAGAATATGATCAAATCACATTGTATTAAATTTGAAAATAACTGAAAAAAATTTTTTAAAAACATAGCAGTAAGATTCATATAAATAGGATCCAATCTGAAAACTACATTAACAACGTTTCATTTAACAATTAAAAGAAGATGATAAAACTTATAGAACAGCATCTAATTGGCAGGCCTTGCATCTGTCCAAGTACAAAATTGCTTTTGCCTCATTACCCTTCTGTGATATGAGCATAAGAATGTCTATGAATGACTTTGAAGCATAGAAGCAAATGTAAAGAGACAGAAACAGACTCCCTAAAAATAAAGGAAAAAAATAAATGGTAATTTGAAAAACTGCATTTTTAAACTATAGGTTCCAATCCCATAGATAGTTACACTCAAAAAAAAAAAAAGAAGAAAGAAAAAAGTTACCCCTGGATTGAGCTCTAATATGATTAGTAACCCCAGTGATGAAAGAGGATCATGACTAATATCACCTGAAGTAGGCCCTGTTAATTATATTATGAAGATAAACTAAGCTATTTTCCAACATTGATATTTGAAAAAGTACAAGGCCAGTAATGCTACAATATTTTCAAGTCCTTGACATTCAAATGAAATCAAGATTCAAAAGGATTCTGTAAAGTTGGAGAAAACAGAACAACATATACATACAAATCAGTTACAATTCTATACATTAATAAATCATCTGAAAAAGAAGTTGTTAAAGCACTTCTCTCTGCATCGAAAACAAAAGAGTAAACCAAGGTTTATTGCTACAGAAATTATGCACTAAAAATAGGAAATATTAATGAAATAAAATTTAAAAGGCATGTGGCCTTTATGCACAGGAAGAAGTAATGTGTTTAAAATCTTTATACCACCAAAACCAGTCCACAAACTCAATATAACTTTCAAACCTCAATGGCATGTTTTAAGAAAAAAGAGAAAACTATCTTAAAAATCCATGTAGTAATACAAAATGCATGCAGTGACTCGCCAACAATATTGATGGTACAAATCAAGTTTAGATAGTGATGTTCTTGATTTGAGTACTAATAAAACAATATAGCACTAGCATTAATATAGATATATATGTCAGAGGAATGGGATAGAATACCCTAACTGTGAAAAGCAATTAAACTGAACCCTATACTTAATATTCAGTTCAAAATGTATAAAAGGCTTAAAGGTAACACTGGAAATTGTGATACTCTTTCTTTTTTTAATTGGATATTTTTTTATTTACATTTCAAATATTATTCCCTTCCAATTACCTGTCCATAAGCCCTCTATCCCATCCGTCTCCCCTTCCTCTATAAAGGTATTCCCCCTCCCCAACCACCCCCACTTCTTGCCTCCGTACCCTGACATTCCACTACACTGGGGGGTTCCAGCCTTGGCTTCTCCTCCCATTGGTGCCCAACAAGGCCATCCTCTGCTACATATGCAGCTGGAGCCATGGGTCTGTCCTTGTGTGCTCTTTGGGTAGTGGTTTAGTCCCTGGGAGCTCTGGTTGGTTGGCATTGTTATTTTTATGGGGTTGCAAGCTCCTTCAGCTCCTTCGAAGAAAATCTTAATAATGATTTTGTGGATTTGACATCAAAATCAGAGGCAACAAAACCATAATAAACAAGCGGGACACCATCAGAAAAAAATGATTGAGTATGGCTAAAAACTTGTTTTGTGGTGCTGAAGATCAAAGTAGGCAAGCAATCAACTTCTGTGCTATATTCATGGCTGTCAGATGAAAAAAGTACAGAATGAGAAAAACAACATTTAGAATTGAGAGAAAATATTTGTGAACATGTTCAGAAAGGAGCTAATTTTCAAAGTATCTAAGAAACTCCTATAACACAATGGCAAAATAATCTTATGATTTTGACAAGGAGGGTGAAAACTAGGTAAGAATGATTGCTCTTCAATCATGACATCTGAGTTCACATCCCAATCCCCATGTGTCAAAGCTCAGAATGTTCCAAAAGCCTTTATCTCCAGATCTCAGGATCCCACACGCACTCTCAAGGCCTCTTGAGTACATGCAAATATACACAAATGAGCATACACTTACACACACACACACACACACACATTCTTTGAGAAATCTTAGAAGCTGAAGCGCTCTCTCTCTCTTTCTCTCTCACTCCCATCCCCTCCCTCCCTCTTCCTCCCCTCCCTCTCCCTCCTCTCTCTGAATGTGTGTGTGTGTGTGTGTGTGTGTGTGTGTGTGTGTGTGTGTGTGTATCTGTGGTATAGGAGCATATACATGGATCGCACATGTGAGAAGCCAACCATTCACACGTAGGTGTCTTTTTCTTTTCCCCCAGTATTTATTGAGTCAGTGAACCTGTAGCTCAAGGATTCCTAGGACTCCTCATGGCTTTGCTGCCCAGGCACTAGGTTTACAGGCATGTGACATAGCACCTCTGTTTTTTAAGAATTGAGGGGACCTGAACTTAACTCTTTCTGCTTGTGAGGTAAACACTTTACTGACTGAGGATCTTCCCAGTCCCAGCTGGAGAATTTAATGTATTAAAAAAAATCCCACCAGGGTTCAACAAATTCAAACCACAAAAATGATGTCTTGCTATACTTGTTAGGGTAGCTATTAAAAAGGTGTCATAAGCTTATAGATAAATTGAAGCACTTTGTACAGTTAGTGGAAGTGCAAAATGATGAATACACTTTGGAAAACAATATGACACTTCCTCAAAAAACTTATAAACAGAACATACATGCAAGCAGTCTTACACCTTGATACTTATCCATAATAATTAAAACCCAGAAGGTATTGGGAGTTTCCAATATATTATAGGATTGTTGACAGTGGTCAAATTTTTAAAATAACTTAAAAGTTCAATAAGAGATGAATGAATACAAATATGGTACAAACATAAACTGGATGGGTACATGTACAACTCCCTATATTAAATCTACATCATTACAAGTTGACCTATTACAAGCAAACGTTCTAGGGTATATTCCTGTTAAGGTTTTATATAACAGGTACAATGAAGAGTACATATTCAAAAGGGTAATTATATAAGCATCATCACCCATAAAGAAGGGGGGAGGGGAGGGGATGTTTCCCTGGAAACGGAAAGGGAATAACTCCAAAATGTATATAGAAATACTCAATAAAAAAAAAAATAAAAAAAAGATTAAATCAAAAAAAGGTAGAAAATATTAAAAGTTAAATATTTTAATTATTTGCCTTAAACTATGCAGTTTAATTATCTATTCACAATATATATAGCAATATTTACAATAAGCACACAATACATAGTAAATGCTTACTGGAAATATACTAGGTGATTTCAAATTGATTACCATAATTCTCTCAGATTTAGCATAGCACTAGTTCAATCCCATATGCAGACACCAGACCCAGACACTATTGCTGATGCCAAGAAGTACATTCTGACAGGAGCCTGATATAGCTGTCTCCTGAGAGGCTATGCCAGAGCCTGACAAATATAGATGTGGATGCTCACAGCCAACCATAGGACTGAGCATGAGGACCACGATGGAGGAGTTAGAGAGAGGACCAAAGGAGCTGAAGAGTATTTAACCCCATAGGAAGAATAGACTCCACCAGAGCTCCCAGGGACTAAACCACCAACAAAAGAGTACACATGGAGGGACCCATGACTCCATGTGCATATGTAGCAGAGAATGGCCTTATGTGTCATCATGGGAAGGGAGGTCCTTGGTCCTGTGAAGGCTTGATGCTCCAGTGCAGGGGAATGCTAGGGCTGTAAGGTTGGAGGAGGTAGGTGGGGGAGCACCCTCACAGAAGCAGGGGGAATGGGATGGGATAAGGTGTTTGCAGAGGGAAAACCGGGAAAAGGGGATAACATTTGAAAAGTAAATAAAGTAACCAATAAAAAAGTGAAACATTACATTCCCATGACTCCTACTCTTATGTACTTGCAAAACACCTCAACTTATCAGCTACATTCTCACTAATTTATATCTGAGAGTCTTTGGGTATTAATTATATATTCATATAGGTGCTTACCTTCTGGGTATGATAGCATCCATAGACCTACTACTGGAAACTGGTATTTATTTTCTCTCACTCCTGGACTCCCTAGTACTTTAACTCACAATATCCAGAGATACTAAAGCTTCTGTTTACCATTGTCTGGACTCCAGCATGGCTCGTTTCTATTAGATCAGCTGTCTAGATATGTCACTAAGCGCTACATAGGTAACACTGGTACTTTCTGTTGACAAAGTTGTTTGGGAGTTGTGTCATAAAATCAAAATCTCTGGATCTATTTGTCTGCTTATCCATTGTTATTGCCTACTTTGAAAAGATGTAGCATATGATTAAACACTCCTGTTCTAATGAATTATAATCCTATGTGCTGGCTAGTTTTATGTCAACATGGCACAGGCTGTAGTCATCTGACAGGAGGGAAACTCAATTGAGAAAATACCTCTTAAGATCCAGCTATAGGACATTTTCTTTTTAAAAAAATATTTTGTTTTTCTTGGATATTTTATGTATTTACGTTTCAAATGTTATCCCCTTTCTCCCCTCTCACATATCCCCTCTCCCCTCCCCCTGCTTCTATGAGGATGTTCCCACTCCCACCTACCCACTCCAACCTCAACATCCTGGCATTCCACTACATTGGAGAAATGAGCCTTCATAGGATGAAGGGCTTCTCTTCCTATTGATGCTAGACAATGCCATCCTCTGCTACATATGCAGCTGGAGTCATGGGTCCCTCCATGTATACTCATTGGTTGTTGGTTTAGTCTCTGAGAGCTCTGGTAAGGTCTGTTTGGTTGATACGGTTCTTCTTCATATAGGGTTGCAATCCCCTTCAGCTCCTACAGTCTTTTCTCTAACTCCTCCAATGGATTCCCCTTTTTTCAGTCCTGTGGTTACCTGCAAGCTTCCTCAACTGTATCAGTAGGGCTCTGGCAAAGCCTCTGAGGAGACATCCATATGAGGCTTCAGTCAGCAAGCACTTCTTAGCATCTGCAAGAGTGTCTGGGTTTGGTGACTGCATATGGGCTGAATCCCCAGGTGGGGCAGTCTCTGGATGACCTTTTCTTCAGTCCTTGCTCCACTCTTTGTCCCTGTATTTCCTCCAGTGAGGATTTTGTTCTCCCTTCTAAGAAGGACTGAAGCATCCATATTTTGGTCTCCCTTCTTCTTGAGCTTCATATGATCTGTGAATTTTTCCTTAGTCATTCCGAGCTTTTGAGCTAATATCCACTTATCAGTGAGTCCATACCATGTGTAATGTTCTGTGACTAGGTTACCTCACTCAGGGTGATATTTTCTAGTTCCATACATTTGTCTGTGAATTTCATGAAGTTGGTGTTTTTGATAGCTGAGTAGTACTCCATTGTGTCAATATACCACATTTTCTGTATCCATTCCTCTGTTAAAGGACATCTGCGTTCTTTTCAGCTTCTTGCTGAAATAAGATAAATAAGCCTGCTATGAACATATTGGAGCATGTGTCCTTGTTATATGTTGGAGCATATTGGGTATATGCCCAGGAATGATATAGCTGGGTCCTCAGGTAGTACTATGTCTAATTTTCTGAGGAACCTCCAGACTGATGTCCAGAGTGGGTGTACCAGCTTGCAATCCCACCAATAATGGAGGAGTGTTCCTCTTTCTCTACATCCTTGCCAGCATCTGCTGTCACCAAGCTTTTGGTTTTAGCCATTCTGACTGGTATGAGGTGGAATCTCGGGGTTGTTTTGATTTGCATTTCTCTGATGACTAAGGATGTTGAACATTTCTTTAGGTACTTCTCAGCCATTCGGTAATCCTCAGCTGAAAATTCTTTGTTTAGCTCTGTACCCCATTTTTAATAGGGTTATTTAGCTTTCTGTAGTCTAACTTCTTGAGTTCTTTTTATATTTTGGATATGAGCCCTCTATTGGATGTGGGATTGGTAAAGATCTTTTCCCAATCTGTTGGTTGTTGTTTTGTTCTAATGACAGTGCCCTTTGCCTTACAGAAGCTTTGCATTTTATGACATCTCATTTTTTGTGATTGATGGCAGAAGGCCCAGCTCTTTAGGGCTGGTACAATTCATTGGCTGGTGGTCCTGGGTTCTTTAAGACAAGCTGAGCAAGTTAGCAGGAGTAACCTAGTAAGGAGTAATCTTCCATTGTCTCTGCATCAGTTCCTGCCTGCAGGCTCCATCCAGTTTGACTTCCTGTCTTGGCTTCCCTCAATGGAGTGTAACATATAATCCAAAAATATCCTTTCCTCCCCGTGTTTCTTGTGGTTATGGTGTTTCATCACAGCAATACTAACACTAAAAAAGATACCCTAAGTATTTGTACCTAACTACATTTATCAAAGTAACTGGCAAGCTTACATTATCACTAAGTTAATGAGCTATCACTTCAATGTTAAGCTTTAGGGTCCTTCAAATAAAATGAATTATGTCCTTCTATTTTACCCTGTACTCTAGTCATATAACTTGAAGAAATGAGAAGAGATGTCATGTCTTTACCCAGAAGCAAGCACCATACTGTTTCTACCCCGGAATTAATGTAATATGGAAGCAGTCTGTTATCACCTGTAACCTGGCCACTTCTAAATCTCACCACAGTAATGAAGCTCCATGGCAGACCTTCATGACTAAACATAAAGACAGAAACTCAGAAAGAGGGTCGTTTCTCTAGCCAAGAACATTAAGAGCTTAAGCGACATTTTCACATGCCTATGCTTTCTAAGTCTACAAAACTAGGAAGAATAAAGTAACATCAGAAATCTCAAGTGCTTATCCAAGGATCTGCATCTTTAACATTTATGTATATCAACATGTAAGAAACAACTTTAGGCAGTTGTTGCCAACCATTTCATTACATTAGAATCATCTTGGGAGTATGAATGAGCACTGCAACCTAGATTGTAGCACCAGTAATTTGATATAATGGGTGTGGAATATAGTTGGCTCTACAAATGACTGTAATGTGAAGTGGAGGTTGGGGATTGCTGTAATATGAGTAATAGTTTTTGGATTTAGTGAAACATTTTTACAAATATGTTTTAAAGCCCATTTTCTCTTTCAGAAAAAAAAATGAAGAAAAATATTAATTGGCAGAGCAAAGTTGTTTTGAAGCATTTTCTAAAAGTATGAAAACTCAGAGGCAAGTTGAAGAGATGAACTTACAGAAGTAATTAAGTTTGTAATGCCTTAGTGCTGTGCACAGGACAGAGTAGAAAATAGAAACTTTTAGATAAAGGTGAATGAAGAAGTTGAGAACCTTACCACCCGGGATCAAGAAATTGAATTTAACTTGAGAGTCAATTGAGAACCACCATAGGAGTCTGCAAATGGCAGTGGCTATGATGAAAACCGTGACTGAAAATGAAAACATCACTAAAAGCATAGCAAGGTGGCCAATTCGGTATTTCTTTAAAAGCAGACTCCAGGGAGCTATGCTGCTTGTTTCTCCCTAACAGGCATTTTAAGCTACAAGGATGAAGTAATTCTACCTAACATTAAGAAACCGCATAGGGATCATTATCTAATATTTGGTAGTCCAAGTTGACAATGCCTGCTAAATTAGTCTGGCTTACAAACACTAGGGCCCATATTCAAAGTTCGTGAGACTCAAGATTTAGAGATTACGTTCCCCTTAATATGTTGTTTTGCTGGCAAAGCAGTAGCGCAGAGGACACTAAAAGTTCAATGAGGCTATGATTTCTGAGTTGTTACTCATGCAAGAAATTGTCCTGACTTTCAGATATCACCAAGGTCAGCATGTAGTGAGAAGTCTATCATTTGGAAAGAGCTGGAAAGCATGGGCTTGCTGTTTTGTAAATGGTTTTATTTAGGCATTTTTTGTATGTGAGCACTCAAGAGTTATTCGCTGATATAAAAGTTGAGTGTTGTACAATTTCAGGAACATGTTTCCTGATCTGCTTCATAGAAGAGGAGCTGCTTTGTGAATCCCTGTGTGGGTAATTCTGTTTGTTACTGATGCTTAACTGATTGAAACAAGTTAGACAGAGAAACTAGCAAGTGACAGGACCATCAGAAACTCTATCTTATTTAGAAAGAGGTATTTCTACTATAATTGTATTCAACTGAAAGTTGTTAAAATAGGGCAAAACAAAATTGAGAATCAGAGAACTCAAAAATTACTTGGCAATTATATAAAAATCTTTGAAAGAAAACAAAACATATACATACTCATCAACAGATGAAGCCAAAGGGGAAAAATAAGATGTATTAAATTGCTGCACTTAGCACAAGTGATTTCTAGTAACAAATGTGGCACAGTTAATGTCTGGTCCTATCTGGTTTCCAATCTATGAGCAACTGTCTTCTTATCTGATGTCTTAGTTTAAGACACTTTAAACCTTATGAGGTCAGAGTTCCTCAGTGTGCTATTTTTAACAAGCTTACTAAAATTGTCTAGGCTTCCTTCTATATAAACGAAACTACTTGCTCCTACTAGAGATCTATTTAATCAGAGTATCTTGTGCCTGTGAATCTACTTATATGTAAGATATTGAAGTACAAATAGTTAAAACTACTTTGGGTAACTTTTTAATTTTTTTCTTATTTAAAAACATTAAATCCTGGGGCATGTTGCTATATAAAGGTAAAGATTATTTTGCAAAGAGTCAACTTTTTCCCGAGAATAAGACAGTTCTCAACCTAATTTGATACGCTCACATTTCTAGGCCATGGTTTGATATAGCAGTTCTTTCTTGTGTGAGGAGAAAAGATCTGTTATCACATTTTCTCACTTCAGTGTAATTGTTCTAATCATTGGCTCCTTTAAAATTAAAGGTGTATTTTCTAAGAATATGAAAACTCAGAGGCAACTTGAAGAGATGAACTTACAGAAGTAATTAAGTTTGTAATGCTATATTTATCACATGATAGAAATTATCATTTTCATTCCTAAAGCAGTGTCATTTCTCTAATGAGGTCAGGGGCCTAAATGAGCCTTTGTTCTGGAATTTATATTTGCAGTGTTTTTTTTTTAAATGACCAAAATGAAGTGATCTAAAAACTATGGACAGTAATTCGTTGAGTCTGCAAAATATAGACATAGGTAGAATGAGAAAATCATCCTAAGTCTATGGCAGATCTGATTTAACCTATGCAAAGTCTTGATGTTCTAACTTATCCCAGAAATTCATAGCCAGATGGATATTAGCCTTTTCTTCTTGTTGGTCAAGAAGAACTGCCTCCCTTTCCAGTATACCTATGAGTCATTGTTCTTTACAAACAACTCCACCCAACTTGAGTTGCAAAAGTACACTACTTTGGGAACTTTTAAACCTGCTACTCCCTAAATTCAGAGAGTTTCATGTTGACTATACTCTGTCTGCCCAAAAGTAGATTACAGGCATTTGGTTACTGGTTCTATTTTGAGATACCGTCATGCCAGGAACTTAGAACTTACCATGACAAGTGAAAATTTAATATATGTTAAATCCTCACTGTATGTTAGCTTTGGAATTTTACCTGTTATTTTATTACATATAAACGGAATTATAGCTTCAAGGACTGTATCATCAGAATCTTCTGTTTTTCCCTATTGCTTTTACATTTTAAAACTATTGACTTTTATGGACTTTCTAAGTTAAGAGCTATAGTCATAGGAATTAGAAACAAGTAAAACCTGAAAGAAGGGTGTGACATTGAATGACAATGGTTAAAAATGGCAAGAATGATTAGTTCTTGTGCCACCATCAATAAACCAATGAGTTAAGTGATTATTATTATTATTATTGTTGTTGTTGTTGATTAATTATTTATTTACTTTGCACTCTAATCATAGTTTTTCCTCCTTTCACTTGTTCAAGTCTGTCCCTTTGACCTAACTTTCCCTAGTCTACAGCATCCCTTACTCCACAGATGAGATGAGGCTAGACCAGGCAGCCCAGTTAGGTGAAGGGGGATACAGAGTCAAGGGCAGCTCCTGGGGCCACTGAAGTGGGAGTTGCACACTAAGATGCACAAGCATGAATGCTGCAATATGTGCAGAGGGCTTGGACTTCCTTGTACTTTAAGTGGCCTTTATAGCCAAACATGGCAAAGATCAGTGGTTTCTAGATTCACCATGCTCTAGGGGTCCTGTGATTTGTATATGCCAAGTCATATGTTGAGTTTAAATGATATCTCAGGTGCCCTACAGACTAACTATGCTTAGCTCTGTCAAGATTTTCCTGCAGTTTATATTATGTGATTTTTTAACTTATTCACTTACATCCAACTACACAATAGAATACTATCAATTATTAAAAAACAAGACACCACATATCTAGCAGGCAAATGGATGTACCTTGAGAATATTATCCTGAGTTAGGTAACCCAGTCGCAAAAGGACATGCATGGGATTTACTCATTTGTAAGTGGATATTAGCCATAAAATCCAGAATAGCCACATTACACTCCACAGACCCAAAGGTAAACAAGAAGGTAGGTCCAAGCAAGGATACTTGAATCTCACTTGGAGAGGGAATAAAATAGTCAGAAGAGGCAGATGGAGGGAAGGAACTGGGTGGGAGAGGGGATGCAGAGGGGAATGGGGGCCATTCAAGATCAGGTGTGGGGAGGGACAGGAGAGATGGCCATGAGACTTGATAGAAATCTGCAACTGAAGGAGTTAGGGAGGCGAGGGTTCATCTCCAGGATATTGCAGAGACTTGATATAAAAGAGACACCCAAGAATCAATGGGGTGACCTTAGCTGTGACACACAGCATTGGGGATATGGAACCTGAAGAGGCCACCTCCTGTAGCCACTCAGGAACCCCAATGGAGCAATAGAGGCACCACCCCACCCAAAAATCTTTCAACCCTTAATTTATCCTGTCTACAGGAAATACAGGGACAGTGGATAGAACAGATACTGAGGGAAAGGCCAACTAATAACTGGCCCAACTTGAGATTCATCCCATGGGCAAGTACCAATCCCTGACATTCATAATGATACTCTGTTAGGCTTACAGATAGGAGTCTAGCATGCCTGTCCTCTGAAAGACTCTACCCAGCAACTGACTCAGACAGATATAGACACTCATAGCCAAATAGTAGATGGAGCTTTGGGATTCGTATGGAAGAATAAGGTGAAGGACTGTGGCTCTGAAGGGGATAGGAACTCCACAGAAAGACAAACAGAGTCAACTAACTTGGACTTTTATGGCTCTCAGAGTCTAAACCACCAACCAAAGAACATACACAGACTGGACCTAGATTTTCCTGCAAATATGTAGCAGATATGCAGCTTGGTCTTCATGTGGGTCCCAAAGAACTGGAGCAGGGGCTGTCTCTAAAGCTGTTGACTGGGGTTGGGGATTTAGGCTCCAGTGAGCGCTTGCCTAGGAAGTGCAAGGCCTGTTCGATCCCCAGCTCCAAAAAAAAAAAAAAAAACCAAAAAAAAAAATAAAGCTGTTGACTGTACCTGGGATATGTTCTTCCAGCTGAACTGCCTTGTCTGGCCTCAGTGGGAAAGGATGCAAAGACTCGATGTGCCAGGGTGGGAGGATACCTAGCTGAGTCACTGGCTCTGAGGAAAAAGCAAAAGGTATAGGGGAAAGACTTGTGGGAGGGGGTGACCAGGAGAGAAGCAGGAAGACTGATTCTGAAAGCATTTTCTCTTTGCTCTTCTGACTACTTCCTAGATTTATCAAATCAGAGGATCTCTGATTATACTAAAAACTTATGGAAGCCTAGGAAAGAGTGGTAACCCAAGAATGGGGAGACATTAAAACAATTGTTCCTTTTCCCTCTCCTGCCAACTATGAGTTAGTATGACACATAAAAGACTTTATTTGTAACCTATGGACCATTTGACATTTAGGTCAGGTAATCAAAAGAATTTCCCACTATGAAAAATGTCTGAAACATCCAAGAAAGGAATTTTTGCACTTTTCTATCATTCAAAAATTGATAACCAATTTATTTCTCAAGCTCCAAGGTATATTATTTTAGATGAAAGAATTTTGTTAGCAGTGATTTTTTTCAAAATCTGTTCAGAAAATCCATTACAAAAAACAACAGGAAGGTGACCATCATCCCTCTAAAAAGGGAAGGTAAACACAAAGCTTAATTTGTTCATGTTCAGTAAACACTTTAGTTTTGAAGCACAATCTAAAGGGAAGATTTTGTTCACCCTGGTTATTTTGGTCTCCCTCGTTGAAAGATATTACTGAGATAAGGCACCATTGAAATTTAACATCAAGTAAACAGAGCGAAAGAAATAGAATGTTATTTGAGACATACTAAAGTCCTAGGTTGTCTTTGGCTCAAAAGATTAACATTTCCACCCCATGCAGGGTTTCTATTGATGGGCCCCGAGACAAGAGACAACTCTTTCGTATCTTTAGGAGCCTAGTGGTAAAAAGCAAAGGTTCCTTTGGTAACTATGGCTGTATGGTTCTATATTGCTGTCAAAGGAGGCAGCAAAAGCAAGTTCTGTTAAACCGATAGTAATTTTGACAATTTGTGTCACTTTGTGATAATCTTTGTTAGAAACACATCCTTATTGCCATAGGAAAGGACAACCAGCTCTAACACAACTCTGAGCAGCAGGAAGGCCCCTCCCCCACTACTAGATGTATAGAAAAAGTACATGTCTGAGAGCAGCATAGCTTACTGTGGGAGAATATCAGACAAACTGGTATGTAGCAACCTGTGCTGAGGCTAATAGAGTTCTTAAAACTATTATCCTAAATATGAAAGTAGTGCTTCTGTGAAAAATATCTAAAGCTGTACTTCTTTTACTGGTGCCAAGATATCTAGTTGACTTTGGGTTTAAGTTGAAAGTTCTCTTATAACAGTGCTGCTTCCAGTTATTTCATACAGTTACTAAGACAGACATTGGTTTTCATCATTCGGCCATTTTTACAGCTGAAGAAATAACTTCCTTAATCAGAGGAATTATATTACTCTAGAAAATATTAGCATCAAGTTGTCATGTTCTATCACTGGAAATCGTAAAACCATATACAAAAAGAGCTAACTATGACTTCAAGGTTTCAGTTTGACACTTTCACCTCTCTTCTCTGCACCACATCATGTTGTGCAGAGATAAGTCCAGGCAATCTAATAAGTTAAGTTGTTGCACACAGACGTGACTTCTGGTGTACCCTGGGAGGTAAAGATAATCAGTGCTAGATCAGAAATTCAACTCAGCTTGGTCAGTCTTTTCTATAGGAATTTAGAACTCGGCAAAAAAAAGAAGAAATGGCGTAACCTCCTGAAAGTAGTCAGGGACCATGAATGATTTCCAGCAAATGAACCACTACATTCTATTTCCTCTGGGAAAAATCAGGAGAAAGTCTATTGAAGAGGAAAGAAAACACAAGCATACAAACAACAGACAAGTTAAGTATACGATTGCAAACAAGATTTGTGAAAAAAAAGCAGATATCATAGATATATTTTCTTATAGTTCATTTTTAGGGTATAATCACTTATATAATATAAAGTTTTGCTTTTTATAATATACCGTAAATAAATAAGTTTTACTACAATTAAAAATGAATGATCAAAAAACTACTACAGTATTTTTTGGTTATAGAAGGAGTACATTGAGGAAAGATAGAAGATACAAAATATCAGAAAATGAAACATTTTGCAGCTAAAATCAACGGAATTTTCTAATTTAAGTAACAAAATCATATAAAAGGGATTATAAGATATTGTGACTTCTGGAACCCTGTGGATAAGTAAAAGATAGATGTGTTGTAGTAATCAATACTTACTTAAAAGATTAGAGTTCTAGAAAATAGAAAATAACCTTAAATTCAGTAAGTATTAAGTAGGTAATTTTACTTGTAACTATTTTGCTCAGGAATAAGCTATGGTAAATATTAAATGAAAACTGTAAAAGCATCCATTTTCAATAAAAGGAAAGAAGTACAACCTGTACTCTAGAATGAACCATGCCCTCCCAAGAAAGAAAGAAACAAACAAAACCCTACCCAATCATTGTAAAGGAAATTAAATCAAAGATAGTTAAATTGAAAATAAGGATTTCTTCATTTTATCGTTATATCATATTCCTATTGTTTTCTTACATACAGAAATCTACACACACACACACACACACACACACACATATATATATATATATATATATATATACACATACACAGTCATACACACAATGTATTTTAAAGTTTCTCACATCAGTAAGGTAGATTATCTTGTTTATAAAAATTTGTTAGCTCTTTGCTTTATTTTATCTTATAATATTATTACATAATTATTAGACCTTCATTGCTCCAAGCTATTTCTGTACTAGGTTCCTAGGGCTGCCATACAAACAATCTAGGTGTTGCAGATACAGTGATATTACACACACACACACACACACACACACACACACACACACACATCCAGTTTTTTGAGATATATGGTAGGTCAATACTGTGTTAGAACTTCTGGTTTCTTAAAAAATCTTCCACACTCTTCCTCCTACTATTCCCACCAGCAGTCACTCATCAATGGGTAAAAGAATTAAGAAAACATGGAATGTCAATGATGAGAGGAATGGCCAAACATTTGTATCAAAATGGGTATAAATTGTGAAATAAACCAGGTTCAGTCATTGACAAATAATAAATGATGTTACTCATATGTGGACTATAAAAAGTTCATTTTATAGATACTGTAACAAAGGTGGTTATTAGACATGGGGAAGGACTGCATGAGAGGAGAAAGAAAGGGCAATCTGTGGATATTAACTAATAGATAATTAGGAACATAGCTTACTGGTGGGTTCTTTACAGTAGAAAGATTATTAATAGTAATATTATATTGCATATTTCAAAACTCTAAAACCACAGGTTTTCAACACAAATAGTTATTTGAGGGTCTGAAAATATTTCTCAATTGTAAGAGCAGTAGATCTTCTAGAGGACCTGGGTTCAATTCCCAGCACTTACATGGCAGCTTATAGTTGTAACTTCAGTTTCAGGGTATCTGATACCTTCTTCTGGCCTCTACAGGGATGTGGTACATCGATATGCATCCAGTAAAACACCCACATACATTAAATAAAATATTTTTAAAGCTTACATTACCTGACTGATTTAATAATAGATAATTCATATTTTTGTCAGAGAGAACTAGTGACTTTTTCTCATTATAATTTAAATTTGTTTAATCTATTCTTTATGTAAACAGAATCATGCAATATATATTCTTCAGAACATGGCCTTTTTATTCACTGAGTAAAATATCTTTCTGATTCACCCATATTATTGTACGCTATCAGTTTATTCTTTTACTTAGTAAGCAGAATTCTATTTTATAGATATACCAGAACTTGTTTATTCATGAGTATCTAGCCCTGCTTATAAATATTAGATGTTTTTAGCATGAAAACACGTTTTTTCCTTAATATATTTGTTTGTGAGTTTTAGGAAGCTGCTGCCTTAAATATAAAATGAAAAGGTAAATAAATGCACTTTGAAACAAGGGCTACTGAAGCTCAAAAGAGGAAGTAAAATTAACGCATAGCAGTTTTTAGTATAAAGAGCAATATTCAGGTAAACAAGGTAGATCAACAACTTCTGCTTTTCTTCAATGGCTACAAATGACAGATGGATTTAAGTGTGAAGAATTGGAGATGGAAAAATAAGGATTTTATTTTATTTACATTGATTTGGTATATGGACATGTGTATGTGTGTGCGTGCGTGCGTGCGTGCGTGCGTGTGTGTGTGCGTGCGTGTGTGTGTGTCTGCCTGCATGTGTGCTGCACAGGTCAGAGGACAACTTCCAAGAATGGATTCTCTCCTTTTACCTTATACGCGCAAGGGATCAAACTCAGTTCATCAGGCTTGGTTGGCAAAAGGGACATCAGATGCTAAGCCATCTTGCCTGACCCTTTGAAGACATATTTTGAAGTATTAATTTTGTAAGTTTTCTTAGGATATATTTCTTAAACTTGGTGATACTATTTATTGTTATATCCCCACATCAAGTATTGCTTGCACATTATGTGCTAGAATGGTTTTAATGAGAATGCCCTACTAAATGTGAGCAGTACAGGATTAAGCAATAGAAATGATATATGTCTGTCCTAGTCCATTCATGTCCCTACTACAACAAACATAATTTGTAAACAATATAATTGTATTTTTCTTCATGTCTACAGGGCAGAAAGTTCAAGGCAGTCCTAGCAGATTATATATGTGATGGAGACCTTGCCCATAGATGACCTGCCTCTTGAAGGGCTCTCAGAATGGCAGTAAAGATAAAGGCCAACCAGCCATCGAAGCTTCTCTTTATAAGGATATTCATCTCATTTTTACTATTTTTCTTTTATTGAAAATAGTTTTTTCATACAATATATTCTAATTGTGGCTTCCCCTCTCCCAGCTCCTCTGAGATCCTCCCCACCTCCTCTCCCATATGAATACACACCCTTTCCCTCCTTAGAAAACCATCAGGCATCTAAGAGATAATAATAAAAATAAGGTAAGATAAAAACAAACAGAAGAAGAAGAAATAAGCAAAGAAAAGGCTTAAGTAACACATAGATACCGAGAGACACAAGTTCACATACAGGAGTCCCAGAAAAACACAAAACTGAAGCCATAATACATACACAAAGGGCCTGTGAGGTTTAAAAAAATAAAAAATGAGATCCTAACAACATATTATGAGACAAGGAACTTCTGAAGATGCCATCTTTGAATTTTGAATTTGTTTTTGTTGTTCATTTTGTGTCCAGCTACTGCTGGGAATGAGGCCTACCCTTAAGAGTTTGTGTCCATAGTGAGACTGTTGGAGAAACTTAATATTTCTTCTGCCAGTGCTTATCAATCGGACATAATTTCTGGGTAAGGGATACGGAATTGTGATTGCTTCCCCCCTGAGTGCTGGGACCCCATCTAGTGCAGACCTGTGCAGGCCCTATATATGTTGCCACCGTCTTTGTGTGCCTCCGTGGTACTGAGTTTAGTAGGTCTTCTTTTCTTGCTGTCTTCCATCTTGTGTCTGGCTCTTAGACTACTTTGGCCTTCTCCAGGGTTCCGAGCCCTGAGGGGAGGAATTTGATGAAGACATCACATTTACAATGGAGCGTTCCAAGGTCTCTCACTTTCTGCACATTGCCTAGCTATTGGTCCCTGTGTTTCCTCTTTTTTGCTTCAGGAGGAAGCTTCTCTGCTGATGGTGGATCAAGGCACTGATCTATGAGCATAGCAGAATGTTATTAGGAGTCATTTTTCTAGCAGTGTTCTTTTAGCAGAACACTAATAATTTAGCTTTCCCCCAAGGCCCCTGTTCTATCGAGTCTCAGGTACTTAGCCACCTCAAGGTGTCAGAGATGAGTTCCATCCATCCAAGGGTAAAATGCCCATGGTTTATTTCCCCAAGACCAGGCCTTAACACACTACAACAATAGGCATTATGTTTAAACAGTAATTCTAAAGGTATTAGTAGAGCCAATAGCAGCACTTTTCTGGGTTTTCCTTCATATTTTATAGTTCTTGAATCTTGCTCAGAGTGTTATATTTGATGCAGAAAATAACTGCCCAAACAGCTGAAACAGCTTTACCATCTTTCTTGGAAATTGGCAAGAAGAAATCAATGGAAAATCTACAAGTTCATTAATATTAATCATGATCATACGCAAAGTTCAATTATATGTTTTTGTCAAAGAAAATTGGTCAATTAGCATTTTGTTGACTCCATAAATCACTTGTTTTTCTCAGTTAATTATTTCAAAATTTACTAATAACATGTCTTTGAATGATTTGAAAATAAGTTTCTAAGTTTTCAAATATAGAAATTCAATTACAATTTCTGCATAAGCATGCACTGTGACAATTGTGTATAATTTGTACCAACTTAACTAACACTTCTGTGGGTGTAGAAAACTGTAGCTGGGCTCAGTAAAGAAAAAATTAAATAATTCCAGGGTAATTGTTTTGTTAGGTGAGTCATAGTCGTTAGATTGATTACTGAGTGATCTATCATATAGGCATTAAAGAGAAGAAAAGATAGCAATATCCACATGCCATTTGAAAATGACAACTTATGAACCTACAAGATGGCAAGTCACTTGACACCACACCTGAGCACGAGTTCAATCCCTGGGACTGACATGATAGAAGGAGAGAACCGACTACTGAAAGTTATGATCTGACCTCCATGATATGCAAGCAAAATGAGTAAATAATATAATAAAATGTTTGAGATGAAGAAATGATATCAGAGAAAGCAGACAGAGTAATATATTTGTAAGATAGTAAAGCAGGATTACTACTTCTTAATAATGAAAACCTAATCCCTGGGTCAGAGATAGCTCAGCAGGTAAAGGGCACTAAGCACCGCTTAATGACTTAAGTGCGCTTCTAGTACTCATGTGGTGGGGAGAAAGAGCTGTAAGGTATACAGTGATGATGCCCTAAAATGTGCACTGTGTCACCATCCCCCCCTACAATAAATGTAATAAAACATTTTGTACAAAATCAAATCTTTGCCCACACAGTCAGTCAGCAACTCTGTACTTGAAGATAAAAAAAAAAAAAGAAAACAATGACAAACCATTTTTTTTTTATAATTACCCAAGGATAGAGTTCCCTCATACTAGCAATCTGTGTCTTGATAACCTTTAAGATAAGGAGAATCCAGTGTGTTTAGGACAAAACAAGCATTCTAGGTTTTGGTAATGATATTCCACTATTAAAAACTGAACAAGCTCTCAGAAATATTGAGGGGCTTAAAATAAAACCTTTCAGACTAATTGTAAAAGGGCACATTTGCCGCACAAACACTGATTCAGGTTGCAAGAAAGCCAGGGAAAAGCTATCTGGAATGTCATTTCCAGGATGTCATAAAACTGAAACACAGCTAATGAGCCCTTCACAATGGTTGGCATCATGCTCATTTCTTACTGCCTCATGGCAGCTACTGCTCAGCAAAGTCCATTTCATCCATGCAAATCTTGCTGCTCTCTGCTCTAGTACCAGGGTTAGAAAACTCAATTTAAATCAAACCTAATCACTTCTGCCAGCTGCACTGCACTTCCTGGTGCTCCTCACCCACCCACACAGTCCAGCATGACTCTGTGTCTTGCAGCTCTCAGCCTTCCTTCAATTCGACCACTCTCTAATTGGCTGGCTGGGGATTCCACTGTCACTCAAGCTAAACCCCAGGCTCATTGAGGGAATTGGAAGCTGAGTTTGCAGTTTGAGCTTGGTTCCCCTGGTGTGTATTTCCTGACCTTTACAAAAAGAAAACGAAGAAAGACATTTCTTTAAGTAGCCAGAAAAAGAGGGAAATGATGCATGAAAATGTATCTTAAAATTCAGCAGATTTTGTTTTCTGACAGGCTTAATTGTTCTATTTCAGCAGGAGTAATTATTAAAGAGAACTGAAGACCTGTCTGCAGTTAGTTCAGGAGCAAAAGAGTTAACGGCATCATCTGGTAGCCCCTTTCAACAACCATTATTGCATTACTATTTTTAAATAATTTCCTGTGCAATAAATAATAATATTTTTGTGGATGAAGGGAAGTTAGCAAAACTTAGCAAATAAAATCCACATATTTGAAGATTAATTAATTAATTAATTAATTAATTTTAATTTTCAGACATGAACTATTTCTGGGTTGGTACATAACTAATGCTGCATAAAAGAAGTTGTTTCTCAAATACATTGTGAAAAACAAAAGAGGAGACAATATTATCTCTGTGTCACTGAGTTTAAGCTATACTAATGATATCAACGGATGATCTTGTAGGAACTCTAGCACCATGAGGACTGAAGGATTACAAAATCCTGACATAACGATCCTTCTCTCAATAGTTTCAATGTGTTTTAGAGATTTGTTTCTATTAATATGAAATCATGTATGTGCATAGATGCATGCATCTGGGTTATGTGTACTTGGGTGCAGGCAGCAGCAGAGACCAGAAAAGGCCACAGGATCGATCCACCATCATCAATCACCCAGGAGCTCAAGTTATGGATAGCTGTGAGCCTCCTGATGTGGATGCTGGAAACAAAACTAGCGTCTTTATACATGGACTGACCTTGGGCTCCACCTGCATATGTAGCAGAGAATAGCCTTATTGGGGCACCAGTGGAAGGGAAAGCCCTTGGTCCTGCCAAGGTTGGACCCCCAGTGTAGGGGAATGTCGGGGGGCAGTAAGGGGGTTGTATGGGGGGAATACCCATACGGGGGAGGGGAAGGGGAGGGGGTTTGTGGACAGGAAACTGGGAAAGGGAATAACATTTGAAATATAAGTGAAGAAATATATCTAATAAAAAATTAAAAAAAAAACTAGAGTCTTCTGCAAAAATGGTATTTGCTCTTCTGAACTGCAGAGCTATTACTCCAGCACCAATATCCATCTCTTTTTTTTCTTTTTCTCTTTCTTTCTTTTTTTGTCATAAGTAACCTTAGCATTTCTTTTTTTTTTTTTTATTTATTAACTTGAGTATTTCTTATGTACATTTCGAGTGTTATTCCCTTTCCCGGTTTCCTGCAAACATCCCTCCCCCTCCTTCTTCATGGGTATTCCCCTCCCCATCCTCCCCCCTTGCTGTCTTCCCCCCAACAATCTAGTTCACTGGGAGTTCAGTCTTGGGCAGGACCCAGGGCTTCCCCCTTCCACTGGTGCTCTTACTAGGATATCATTGTTACCTATGAGGTCAGAGTCCAGGGTCAGTCCATCATAGTCTTTGGGTAGTGGCTTAGTCCCTGGAAGCTCTGGTTGCTTGGCATTGTTGGCCATATGGGGTCGAGCCCCTTCAAGCTCTTCAGTTCTTTCTCTGATTCCTTCAACAGGGGTCCTATTCTCAGTTCAGTGGTTTGCTGCTGGCATACGCCTCTGTGTTTGCTGTATTCTGGCTGTGTCTCTCGGGAGAGATCTACATCCGGCTCCTATCGGCCTGCACTTCTTTGCTTCATCCATCTTGTCTAATTGGATGGCTGTATATACATGGGCCACATGTAGGGCAGGCTCTGAATGGTGTTCCTTCTGTGTCTGTTTTAATCTTTCTTTCTATTCCCTGCCAAGGGTATTCTTGTTCCTTTTAAAGAAGGAGTGAAGCATTCACATTTTTGATCATCCATCTTGAGTTTCATTTGTTCTAGGCATCTAGGGTAATTCAAGCATTTGGGCTAATAGCCACTTATCAATGAGTGCATACCATGTGTGTTTTTCTGTGATTGGGTTACCTCACTCAGGATGATATTTTCCAGTTCCAACCATTTGCCTACGAATTTCATAAAGTCATTGTTTTTGATAGCTGAGTAGTATTCCATTGTGTAGATGTACCACATTTTTGTATCCATTCCTCTGTTGAAGGGCATCTGGGTTCTTTCCAGCTTCTGGCATATAAATAAGGCTGCGATGAACATGAGGCAACGTGTTTTTTATATGTTGGGCATCTTTTTGGGTATAGAAAGTATAGCTGGATCCTCAGGCAGTTCAATGTCCAATTTTCTGAGGAACCTCCAGACTGATTTCCAGAATGGTTGTACCAGTCTGCAATCCCACCAACAATGGAGGAGTGTTCCTTTTTCTCTGCATCCTGGCCAGCATCTGCTGTCACCTGAGTTTTTGATCTTAGCCATTCTCATTGGTGTGAGGTGAAATCTCAGGGTTGTTTTGATTTGCATTTCCCTTATGACTAAAGATGTTGAACATTTCTTTAGGTGTTTCTCAGCCATTCGGCATTCCTCAGCTGTGAATTCTTTGATTAGCTCTGAACCCCATTTTTTAATAGGGTTATTTGTCTCCCTGCGGTCTAACTTCTTGAGTTCTTTGTAATATCCATCTCTTGAAGGAAGCACATTAGTAGAAAAATGTTCAGAGTTGTATATAAATTAACATATTGCACCAAATATAACAGATGAAGTGAGGTAAGTATTATAAAATTAAATAAGTAGTAAATAAATAAAATGTTCCTTGTTAACTGTCTCTGATCAGTGGATGGAGAACTGAAAACTACCTTACTTCAGCCCTTAAATATTGCAAAATGGTTTGATTCCCATTTATTATAACTTGTATAACACTGTGACCACCATATTATGTATTCCCCATCACATATGAAATTCAAACCCAGCTTACTCTCAGACTACAAAGCTTGTTAATATTTTCTCAGAAAACAGGCTAATGATTTCTTTTTAGTGTGTTAGGCATACTAAAATATGCAAAATATTTAAAAGTTTACAATAACTACAATAAATGTCTCCAAGTTTACAGACATAGAAAATCACAGGTGTAGTCGAAGAATTCAGTAGAGATAGGAAAAATATTTGGACTTGGGGGAATGTCCAGAACCCTATCTTTCTCTCTAACAAGAAGTATTCTGTTGCATATAATTATGTTTTTTAATTATGGAATGATTGGCAAATAGGTAAAGTATGAACCTGAATATAGATGGCTGAATGATAGAAATTTTTCAATATAAATATATATTGTACATATCGGTTAAGACAAAATGTTCATCTGCGCTGCCTGACTATAAGGCTCCCAAATCTTTCTATTATTTTTTCTATTTTTCAAAATCAGTACAAATAGAACTTGTTATCACAAGGAATGTTTGTACTCTCTGAAAAATTTTGTTTTCACCAAATCCTTTAGTTCATTTCCCCTATGTCTTTCCTATTTACATTATTTAATCAGTGACTGAAACTAAACATAATATGGGCCTTATTTTAGTTCTCTACATCAGAATAAATTATGCAAACTGTCATCCAAAGTGTTTGAAGACTTTGTAAAGAAGATAAGGAAACACTGAAGACAAATCATATGGGATTTATAGGAGAGATTCTTGACTTTTAATGAATATGCAAGTTTTATGCAAGGGGCATAGACATTTCTTTTTTTTTCTTTTTTTTTGGGGCTGGGATCGAACTCAGGACTTGCGCTTCCCTGAGGTGGCGGCTCTACCACTGAGCCAAATCTCCAACCCCTACACATTTCTTTTAATTGAGCCAATAACTTTCTTACCTGAGATCTGATACTATTATCACTTGGTTTAAACACTAATATTTGGAGTAACTCATAATAATTCAGCAATTTAAAAATATTGTATAGACAGTTATACTATATCACTATACAAAAGCTAATTTAAGTCTGACTATCTTAAGCAGATCATGATTAGGCAATGTTTTTAGTACTTTAAGAAAACTAGAATATAAGGTATTTGTACTAAATTTCTTCTCCAGGACTGGTTTCTCCAAGATATGGTTTAAGTAGTTCCTTACTATTTGTTTACAAGGCCAATAACACTCATCCTTCAACTCATATATGTGCAGAGTCAACTCATATTTTAAAAGACAAAACTTTAATTACTGGTTCCTGTTACCCACAGTAATGAAACCTGTTCTACATACAATCACATTTAATTTAAACAACTCTACTAAGGATTTTTCTGGGGCACACAAATTTCAATGCAAAAACTAGGAAAATTACAGCTACGCTAAGATAAGGAATTATCCTAAGCTATTATGTATGTTGCTTTACAAAAAATCTCTGAGTCACCTTTGTTTGCTTTTCCTTAATTCTCAAGACCTAAATCAGCAGTTGACCTTTAAATTTCCACTAGGAGAAACCCTCCTGGATTCAAACTGGTTTTGGTATAGAAAATATTATCCCTTACCTACATTACTATGATGTGTACTAGAATGTATTCCTTTAACACTCCCAGTTTACAAAACTTCCCCCTGAATGTCAGGTCAAGTGTGGTCCTGTCTCCACTAACTTCTCTATTGCCTACTTTCCTGAACCTACTTCTAAGGTTGAGCTGAGCTGTTCTTGTTCCTACAACATGCCAAGTTTGAGCCTGTTAGAATTTCTGTAAACTACATTTTCTATAACACCGATTTGCACCTGCTTTTTACAATACTAATTACAACACTTAATATGTACTATAATGTCCCAAAAAATTTACACAAATTTGGATTAGATCTGAAACTCTCTGCTCATTAATTTTCAACTGTATTACTGTTACTTGGATCTTGACCTAACAACTCTTACAGAGATTTTATTTATACTTATTTCTGAATATCACATTACCTCTTAAAAAATAAATAACTAAACATGCATTAAGAGCCCAAATATCTAAAAAATATATTTACAAATATACAACTATATCAAAGGAAATTTGCAAAACCTAGTATCAACATGTCTTCAGGTGATAAAAATATGTAATTTACATTATTTATGTTTTCTATATCTTATCTCTCTATTAATATGGAAAGCTTTTACAACTTCATAATCAAGTGAAATCAAAATTAAATTTAAGATAACTATCTATTTTGCAATTAGATGACCTTGATATGCCATGCTTGATTATTTAGAAAGCCAGACTTTTCTTCTTTTGTAAATATATTTATCATAATTTTGGGATATATAAATATACATACACATATACACATATAAACTGCTGAAACAAGTTCTCTGATTGAACCCAAGGCCTGCTAGCCAGGAAGCTCCAGGGATAAGCCTGTCTCCCACTCGCAGTGGGAGTTGCACACATACATAACCATGCCTCACTTTTATGTGCATATTTGGTATTCTAACACTGGTCTTCATGCTTGAAGTGCAAGTGCTGTTGCTTAATGAACCATCATCAGAGCCTCTGCAATTTTTAAATCTGTGACTCCTACATTTTATGGTCTAATATCCGAGGTGGCTCCAGCATGGTTTTTGTCCCCTGTGTAACTTCTTTCTCCCCAATCTCTCTCCTCTTTTCATTTAGGGCTGAAATTCCAGTTCAGATTTTGAGAGTTTTTCTTAAGCACAGGACTCTTACAGTGCACTTAATCCAAATGAACTGCAGAGTCCCCTAGTCCCTTTCTCATTCTGTGTGACTTTCTAAAGTTTCCTCTTTTTCTTTGCTATCATTGTTCATCTCATAGAGTAGCTACTCTCCAAGTAGCCACAGCCAATCCCCTATGATTCTAGCACTTAGCATATAGGTTTCAACTTGGTCTTACTTTTCAAATTTATGTTTATAATTGGCTAAATAGATTTTCTGAAAATGAAATCTAAATGTATATCAAAAGATTGTCTGAAGCAGCAATAAAAAAAACATTTTTTTCCTCAGTCCACCTAAGGCACAAGGCACATCACAGAAGAAGACAACTAAATGAAAAAGCTACAAGATGGAGGATAGACCTGAGCAATACTGTCTTTGGGGCATGACATGGCTACTGCACTTGTGAACTCACAGCGTGATAGTTCCCTAGACATGGTGAGGCCGGTCAGCATCCATCTCATAGACAGGGGTAGCTCCAGGACATCACCCTCTTTGTTGTACTACCATTAATCTGCAGAAAGTAGGAGAAAGGCATTTTTTTTTTTTTCATAATTAGTAACAACTGTGCTTATCAGGACACACACCCATAAAACGCTCTAATTAAATATTTTGGGTCATAAAAATGATGTGAAAATAGTGGGAATGGATTTATAGGGAAGAAGAGTATTAAGATGAGAAGGAGAAAGATTAACAGGTTGAAATGACAACAATTATGATCTACATTCATGGAAGGTGTCAAACTAACTTCTTTTTTTATGTAAAAGCTTTCTTGTCTAAGATAGTACTTGTAAATCACTGGCCAGAATACATCACCCCTTTTAAATTATAGCAGCAGTACAAAACAGTTTGGGAAGGTTTGGGTGTCCTATATTGTGCCTCATTATACATGTATGTATACTGTATTTGGATTGTGTGTTCAGTGTCTGCCATCTTTACAGTGAAGACATCCCAGTTTCACCAAAGAAGCAGGTCTTAGTAAATAAGAGATTCTCTCTACAACCCTGCACCAAACCCAAGAAGCACATCCATCAGAAGTCCAATATTTGAAAATGATTTCCAGACTAGCCCTGATACTAGACAGAGACTTATAAATATTTTGGCCTGCATCACTACCTACTGTATTGTCATCAGTCAGACTGTGAAGGTCCTTGAAGCTATTGGACTCAAGTGTCCTAACTTACCCATCGGCAGGCAGAGAACTGCTTTCACCAGGAGTACTGAACAGGTGGCAACATCATGGAGTATATGGTTAAAGCAGGGCAGTAAGCTAATGACTTTGCTCTAGAACTTAGTGGAACATGGTGAAACTTAACAATGGGTTGATCATAGTGTCCTCTTTCCCAGGAAAAACAGATATCCTAGAATAGTTTTGATGTCAGGAGAAGAAAAGTTGCCACACAATATACCAGACCTTGGTTACAGGAACGTTACCTGTGGCTAGACGTACTAACTTTAGGTCGTAAATCTACTTCGGTAATAGGCTGCAATGGCATTATAGCTGTCAAAACCCTGAGTCATCTCAAGGAATATGAAAAAATAAGAATTTGAATAAAACAACTACAAAACATCAATGAAACAAAGGCTTGTTTAAAAAAAAATTAAAAAACAAATAAATAGGCCCCTCGATAGGCTAAGGAAAGGAGAGAGAATATTCCAACATAACAAATAACACCATGGAAATATAAAATGTCATGATCCGACAACTCTATACTGCCATATTTGATAATGAAAAAGAAACTCACAGCGTCCTGGACATATATACACCTTTTAAAGTCTAAACAAGGAAAAGGTTGAAGTGGTAGCAGAGCAATAACATAGGGCTGCAGAGACGGTGCTTAGCATTTATCAGAATCAATTTAAAGTGGATGAAAACTTAAATATATAGGGCCTCAAAGTATAAAATTATCAAAGGAAATCATAGCAGAGTTCTCTTAGGGCTCAGGAATGGGCAAGAATGTGTTGGGAAACAGGAAATGGAAGCATAAGTAAACAAATTAGATGCCACCAAACTTAACACTTTTATATGAAAAGCAGACAAACAATTAAGAAGTAGTATAGACTGGGGGAAAGATGTTTCTAAGTATACCTGTGGTAGACAGTTAAATTTTACAATATAAAAGAAGCTCAGTTCTCAATTACAAAATATGAACCTAATTTAAATGAGCAATAAGTCCAAATATGAATTTGTCAAAATAAACCATACAAACAACCAATATTTACATGAAGAAATGATTTAATGTTATTATCAGGGAAATGCACATACAAACCAAGATGAGAACAGCTCGCCCCAGTGGTGATGGATACGATAAGAAGAGTAAAGGTTCACTGCTGGGAAGGAGGTGGGGAATGTAAATTAGTTCCGCTTTGTTGAAAAAGATGGTTCCTCAAGAACTTGGATTGGCGTAAGATTCAGTTACACCACTACTGCCAGTAATACAACCAAAGATATTGAAATTAGTGTTATAGACACATATGCACTGCATATTCATTGTAATGCACTTATTTATAATTGCTATCAAATGGAAACATCCTTAGCGTCCATAAGCTAATGCATGAATAAAAAAAAACATATAGTGAAGTGGACAGTTGCACAATATTCAGCCATAAAAGAATGAAATTCTGTCATTACAACAACACAGATGGCACTGGAGAATATTATGTTAAGTGAACTCAGTCAGGCATATACATATTACAGAGCCCTACATAGTAGTTCACTGTATAGATCAGGCTGGTCACCAAGTGATTTGCCAGTCTCTGCCTCCAGTTATGGGATTAAAAGTATCTACCATTACTCCCAGCCTGTAGCAAAAAAAAATTTAAAATCCCGGAGACATATTTTTAATGTAATCATCTCAATGAAATAACCAGGGCTTAAGAAGTGAAACGTTATCTGGGTATACTGGGGCATCCCTTTAATCCTGGCTCTAGGGAAGCAGAGGTAGGTGGAGTTCTGTGAGTTTGAGGCTAGCCTGCTCTACATAGAGAGTTCCTGGACTATAAGGACTATGAAGAAAACCCTTTCTCAAAAAAAGGAAAAAAGAAGAGAAATGTTTAATCTGATTTTAAGCATCACACACAGTGCATACACATATCAAATCATTAAGTGGTTTCCTAACATGTTTATGTATCATTTAAAATATTTTTTTAATTTCATTAATTTTTTAATTTAATTAAAATATGAACCCATTTCCAAAGCACTCTTGAGTATCAACATTAATAAGGATATTAGAGACAGTACTACTTAACATAACAATAATAATAACAGTAATAAGGATAACATGATACAAAATACACCATAAAGGGAAGGATCATTTAGTTGAAAATCTGAGGCACATGACTAAGACTTCTGTAAATGTACCATTTTATAAAAGTGAATGATAATAAGATCACTGAAAAGCTGTCTTTCAATAGGCATCAAGACTGTGATATACCTTCACACCTACAGTGTCAGGAGAGATAAATAACTGTGCTCCAACAGAGGAGGTATCATGAACAGTGAGACCGGCCACTAACAAATGGAGGAAAAATTCTATGTAATACGAAGCATAAACTAAGAATTTTGTGCTGAGATTCTGTGCAGGTTTTCATCTTCCTTCTAAAGCCTATATTGTACATAAATTGAAAGATTTCATCAGCATAATTATTAATTATTGGATGATTATATTCTGTTTCATGTGTATTTGCCAGCTTGTCTCTACTGACATAGCAACACATTTTTTATTTCTAATTATGCTACCGACATAAAAATCAGAAAGCAAAGAGAACAGATGTGCATTCCACGGGATTTAAAGATTAATCTCTCCTCCATTGCACCCACTTAGTTTCGGGCAGGGAGAGAACACTTGCTAATGAGTCAGATGATTACCAGCATTGAGTTTATTTAGAAGAATTCCATGTGTGAGGGTGGACTGGGAGTGAGTACTCTCAGAAATGGAAACGTGAATGTCACCCTTTCAATGTTATTAAAATTAAGACACGCTCACAGCACTTTGCTTAAAAGAGGTTTATCAGTTGTTACTGTTCTAAGGTACAGCTTCAATCTAGATGCTCCCTAACAGGCACTAATCTTATAGGTGTTGTTCAGCTGCCCACACAGCAGAGGTATCCACTATAAAAAGCTGAAATGGAAATAATGTCACGTACTTGGAAATTCTATGACAAGAATTCTACTGCCATCAAGAGTATCTTTGCTTCATAGCAGGATAAATGGATCTCTAATTCACTTTATGAAACACTAAAGCTTGCTGGAGAAATAGCCACACCAGCTCCCCAAAGCACCATGAAAACACTCTCTCTGTACCAAATGGCAATTTATTTCAGAATAACAATTGATTTTTGACATAAAATGAGCAATCCACTGAAACAATTGATGTTGCTAAACATTAATTTGTCATGACTGTAAGGATCACACATAATGATCCTTAGGCACTAACAGCAAGTCTTTGTTTTTTTTCTTTTTGCTTTCCAACTGTAACATTTGTGTGGTTTTATTTTGGTGAGGAAAGCACTACACATTTATTATAAATTAAAAATGTTATGCAGACCTGCTCTCTGAAATTTCTAAAGTCAACTCCATCTCTAAATGTTACTTCAATTTATTTCGTTTCTCCAACAATCATCTCATATCTTTGCAGGGAATTTGCTGATTTCCAAAATGATAAGAACACTTGAAAACCTGAAGGAGATTCAAATTTCCACTTCACTTGGTATTTAATTATAAACCATTTTGTAATACTCACTGTTGGACAGCTACAAGGGGAAAATCATTAACCTTCCCTGATAAATCTAACATATCCCTCAATAAAACCTTTGCTCTTTAGGATTGTAATGCCACAGAGCTAGAATACAATTGCTACATTTTTTTCTTACTTGTAGCTGATTCCTAACAATATTTACAGATGTTAACATTTGTTCGTGGATACAGATAAAGATTTTTGAGGTTAATGATTCTGGCTCTCTCACAATGGTGCAACTGCTCGAATCAAATAAGGAATAAAGTGTTGTTTATATCAATTTTGTTGGGGAAATGTAAATAAGCTATATGCTTTGGTACCAAGAGAAATGGTTTACAAATCCAGAGTCCTTGCTTCTAATCATATCCGTCTTTAAGACCCTTTGAGCCTATGTTCTTTCATCTTTACGACAGTGACATTTAGTACTACTTAATTGTTGAGATTAAATATTTACCTATCACATATTTAGTACAACATGAGAAAATTAATTCACTGTGATATGGTGTAACTTACATGTTATTTAATCAATCAAAGCCTTGATCCTTGGAATCCTAAGGAGAGGGCAAACACATTAGTTTTTCAGAGTGGAAATGTCAGTGCATGGATTGTTTCAGAGGCACAGAATCAATGTTAAAGGTTCTCCATCTTCAACATGTACTATATGGCTTCCATACCACTTGAAGACAAGGTGCTCTTATTATAAAGCTTTTCAGATAATAATTGAAAATATAATTTGTATGACATTAAGAAATATCACCAAGCAAAGATCTAGAACTGAAGAGCATGAAACAAAAATACAAAATGAAAATCCTGAGAGAAACGTCTGAGCATTGACCCTAATACTGTTTGTAGCTTTAGCATTTTCTCAAGAGCATTTTGAGGAAGCAGTGCCAGATGACAGTGGATCTAAGCATCTGTAGCTTATGAATTGAATTTTAAAACATACAAATCAGGAGTTCAAAGCATTTAGAAGTTTGTTGAAAACATTTGTGTGGGTGGGGTTACTCTGGTAGCATACATTGGATGAGAAGAGACAATGATCAAAGTTGAAGTCCTAATTCAGCAACTATGCTTATAAGGAAATATACTGATATAAGGAACTGCATGAGTAGTTTTATTTAAAACTTGGGAAAACATGATTTTAGTAGGCTATAATAAAAATGTAACAATTGGGCTTGTTTTGTTGGTTATTTTCTTTTTAAATGTAAATATGGTGTTTTTCACCTCAAGGAAAATAAAATACAGAGTAACCGTGGGGAGCTCTAAGTATAACATATTCCTGACGGTTCTTAATAGGGAAAGTTGCAAACTAGTTATTCAAGAACACTAGCTATAAATATATTTCCTGATTGTGTCATAAGCCTAGAAAATATTTGGCATAGAAAATGAAAAGATAGTCAAATACAAGGGGGAAGACAGGCAATATCAAAAGAGAGTAGAAATGACTCACATGGAACAGACTCAACTAAAAAATTTGATTCCCTATGATTCTAAGAAAGACTCAAGAAAAGATTACAATAAGGCAGATTTAAAACTGTCAGAAATAACCTAAGAGTTCTTGGTCATCTAGTAGAAGTAGTATTTTGCTGAACATAGATCAATCAAACAACCTGTTCTTAATTTTCAATGATGACAAATCTCTGATTCCAACCCTTTACAAGCCAGTAAGGAAAAGCGTTAGGTCCTATCCATTAGAAAGCTGGGGATCAAGTAGAAAGGATTAAAATCCCTGAAACAATTACAGCAAACCAGATGAAAATAGCCAACTAGAATTAAGGAAATTCTTATAGCTTGAAATGTGCTAGCATACAAAATGAAGAATTCTAGAGAGTTCACAAGGGGCTGGAGAAATGGCTCAGCACTTAGGAGTGCATACTGTTTTCTACAGGACTACAGTTTGCTTCTTAGTACCCATATTGGATGTCTCAGAACTACCTGGAATTCTAGAAGATTCTATGCCCTCTTCTTAACCTTTGAATGTATCTGAGTTCACATGTATATACCCCCATGCAAATATACACAATTAAAGTTAAATAGATCTTTAAAAATAATGCCATAATAAGAAACAATAGCAAAATGATGTTTTACAAACCCTGATTACAAACACAGAGTATGTATGGAAGACTCATAATAGACAGAAAACATAAAGCTGAATCTTTATTTGACTTTAAAACAAACCAAAAACCTATGAGGTAAAAATAGAGCCCTGTGAACAGGAAGAGAACAGAACATGATGTCTGAAAGTAGGAAATTTTATCTAAGAACGCAGAAGCTCTTAACATTTACTTTGAAGCCTTGTTATCAAGGACCATGATCTTCAAACTAAAAGCATGGTCAAGCGGTATTTGAAGTCTGTAAGAGGTGATGAGCAAAGAAAAAGCAACTTTAAGTTTCAAAGGATAAACAAACACAAAAGAACTGTCTAAACTCAGTAAAATGTAATACTTTGGGGAATATATATATATATATATATATATATATATATATATATATATATATAATATTATTAATGAGAAATGGAATACACTTAAACTTTAAATTATGGAAATCACTGATTAATTTTTCATTAAAAATGGAGAATCTATAGACTATAGGAAAGATAATAGCAGCAAATGAACTATAATATTAATCTTAAATTGTTAGCTAGTATTATATAAAAAGATGACCTGTACCCGATTACAAAGAGAGGAAAATTAGCTCATATGCAGCTTTTGTGGCTATACAAAGTGTCTGAAAGAGATGGCTTTTTGACACTTGGGAAAGTAGGGAACATTTAAACATAGGGAGAGCAGAAGTAAGTGGGTGGGCTGGTGGGTGAACCGTGTCAGATAATGGGAAAATATGGCTGAAGTAAAGGAGGCAAGAATGCACCCATTACATTGAGGATATAGCAGATCTAGAACCTGAAAGCATTACATGGATAGAAGATACTTTAGCAATAACAGTATCAGCAAATGGAGGTTACCTTGGAGGCAGAGCGTAATACTGGCCTTCATTTTTTTTTTTCAATTTCAACACAGCATTGTTAATATTAAAAACTTGAAATTTCCTCTTTCTCCTTGACTGTTCTAACCAATTCACCTTGGAAAGAAAGCTGTCCCACCACTGAGGAATCAATACAAAGTTTAATGTATCATAGTTCCTTTAAAGATTTCTCATACCTTTACCTACTACAGGGCTTCATGGTGGAGTTTTAATACTCCCTACATATTTTAAAGGTTTTTGTTTTGTTTTCAGGTCCTGAAAATTGTTTTCAAGCTTGGCTGCAGCCTATCCAGTGAGCCAGGGCTGGCAGATAGCACCCTTATCCACCAGTCCATTTCACTGGCCCCACTTGAAGGGTTGGGGTACTCATTCTTTAATATGTGTAATTCGTAGTGTGGGTATTCTGATAAGGAATTTGCTCTATTTAGAAACTATCAGCCTGTGAGGCAGACATGTGGATGAGATTCAGTGGCGTTGATAGTTCTGATATACTAATTACTGAGTTTTAGCATGTGCATCTTCTCTAAATTAAAATTTCAGCAAAAGTCTCAGTATTTCTAACATTATCAACCAATACTGGTTTTTAATATCATGATTCTGTTATCATCCAGTACTCCGTATGAAAAGCAGAACTGAACATGACAGTTTATGTGTGAATAAATTCATTTCATTGCATTATGTTTCCATAGTAAAGCAAATACTATATTTTTCCCAAGCAGTTGAAAAAAATACTAAATATATTCCCATAAATGGCTGCTACATAATTCAACAACAGTATAACTCAAACGGTAATTACTTCAAGATTGGAAATTCAGCCACAATTTATAGCACATACATATAGACAATATAGAGGCTATAAATTAAATATGAGGTGGTAGGGTAACTCATAACAAGTGGAAGGGGTGGAGGGAGAGGTAGAAATGATGCAAATTCAGTATTCTCGTACATGAAATTCTCAAATTAAAAAAATGGAGTTAAGCAAAGTATGGCAGTGATATACCTATAATCCTAGGGCTGTAGAGGCTGACACAGGAGGATACTCTAAGTCTGATATTCCTAGAAGTACATGAAGAACAGCCTGGGTTACATAGCCAGGTAATGTTTGTAAGAAACAAATGCCTTACAGTGGGGAGAGGGAACTTACTGAACCCACCTTCAGCAGAAAGACGGCATCAAGTGAGGAATGGGGTTGCCATCTCACAGTCAAAGCTCTGACCCATAATTCTTCCTGTCTGAAAGAACTGCAGGGATGGAAATGGAGAAGAGCCTGAGGAAAAGGAGGTCCAGTGACAGGCCCAAAGTGGGACCCAGTTCAAGGGGAGGCCCTAAGACCTGACACAATTACTGAGGCTATGGGGCACTCACAAAAAGGGGCCTATCATGGCTGCTCTCCAAATGACCCAACAGGCAGCTGAAAGAGTCAGATGCAGATATTTACACCCAACTAATGAACAGTAGCTGCTGACCCCTGTAGTAGAATTAGGGAAAAGCTGGAGGAATCTGAGGAGGAGGACAACCCTGTAGGAGGACCAGCAGTCTCAATTAACCTGGACCCCAGAGATCTCTCAGACACTGGATCACCAACCAGGCAGCATACACCAGCTGAGATGAGGCCCCCAACACATATACAGCAGAGGAATCCCAGGTCTGGGTATCTTACCCTCAAGAGACTGGAGGCCCCAGGAAATTTAGGGAGGTCTGGTAGGGTGGGTGGGTTAGGGACATCCTTCTGGAGACAGGGGGGATTGGGGGAGGTATGGGAAGTGGAACAGTTAGGGGGGTGGACTGGGACAGTCAGGGGGATAGACTGAGAGTAGAATAGGATCTGGAGTGAAATAAATAAATAAATAAATAAATAAATAAATAAATAAATAAATAAATACATGATACTAAGAGACTTAAGGGCAGTACATGGTACCTGATTTTAATAGTAGAGAGGTAGAGAAATTCTCTAGTTTCAACAGGAAGCCATTCTGTTTGACTCGTTTTCTGCCTTCAGGTTAACAGATGTAAAATGATTAAGATAAATAGCTGTGATAATAAAATAACTTAAATGAACTATAAAAGTGTGATAATAAACATAATTTAAGTGAGCTATAAAAGTGTAATAAGGCTCTAATTTTATTATAAACGTTATATTTCTATCACTTAAATATACTTCTTGGCATGTATTTTATCAATACCATGTAAATGACTGGCTAAAATGACCTGATGTTTTTTTGAAGGCACATTCCATATAAATATCCAATCTAATGCTTCTGTTTTATTGTGAAATACTGATTTGTCCTTGGGAAAATTAATGATCTCAGAAGGGCTTTTGTTTCTTCTTCAGTATAAACATCTTCTCAGAAGCAGCTCAAGCTTCAACTTGCAGGAATTTTTTTACCTAATCAAGTATTGATAGAAAACATATTCCTGTCCTAACCCTAGCAATAAACAGTCAACACCAAGAGCTTCAATGTTTGTACTCTGCGTGTTATTCAGATGATTTATGATGACACAAAAATGTCCTGTTCATCATCCTGAAAGCATTTCCTTAGTTTTCTGCTGGAAGACAGGAAAAAAAATCTGCCATCACTCCTTTCTATTTAGACACCTGAATTCCATTGAGAAGGAGATTTGGTGACAGAGTGACATGATTACATGTTGCCTGGTGTGTTTACTGAGCATGGGTCGTGGGGGAGGGGTACCAAGGCAAGTTTGAGGATGGGAAATAATGTGAGGAGTAAGGAGGAAAGTTATGTTAGTTTTACTTATTCTCCTAATCAAGTATGTCTTAAAAAGACATACTGCCTTCGGATATATCTTTCACATAGTGATATTTTAACCCCCAATTAACTGAGACTACTCTACATTTCCCTAATGCCTGACCAGCTGGCTTCTGAGCATAAGGTAGGCCCAATGCCAATTCCTGGAATATCTGGCACCTACAGGTATAATGATTTGCCTGTGGCCGCAGGTCACCTACATCTACCAGGCAGAAGTGACAATTTGATTTTTATATCTCTTGTCATTACAGTGAAGTAGGCACACAATAGCTTGTGGCATCATTTTCCTGTCATTGAGAAAGGGAATCTGCGTCCTTATTTTTTAAGTCATTTTCATTCTTGCCAATGAAAACAAGGTCTCCTGGATTACTTAACTTCAGAGTGCCTATGCGGAACAAATTCCCACTAAAAAGGGGTCATCATTTCTTTTTAAGATGTTGAATTAGTGCTACCTGTCCTCAAAGGAAGCATAAGGTAAGCCACCTGAACATAGAAGATTTGTGGCAGAGCCCTCAAATGAAGAGAGTCCATTGTTTAAAACACAGTAGGTATGGCAGACATAAAGAATAGCTTTTATTTGACCTGCTTCCTATGTTTCTCCATGCCTGTAATGTGTACCTTCATCGATTTTCCCAATGAAATAGTACTGGGTTCCCATCCTAGTGAGCTGCTCTGAGCAGTGTGCAATACAGAAGGAAGGGGAAGCAAAACCACAGTCATCTATCAGTGACAGATAGAACTGTGCTACTTTAGCCCTCCTTAAAGCCAGCAGCTGAAAATGGCAGTCCCATAGAACTCCCATCGGACCCAGGACCCACCAACAGGCGAAATCATCATGCTTTGTCTTTGCGGATCATTTTCCTTTGCAAAAGTAATTTTGGAGAGTATCTAACAAGATAAATGAATAGCATTTTCATTAATGTCCCTGACCTGATACAACTCCAATCAGACAATGAATAAATTAAACACCAAAGTAACACTTTCTGTTTGAAAGACTTTGTTCTTTGACAATCTTTCTAAATGGACAGGAAAAAAAAAAGATCTACTAAAGTTGTAAAGAATACAATAAATAAACTATATCCATGTTCATTTATTTCATTGGGAAAATATATTTCAATTTGCTTCTTCATAATCTTACTGCTAAGGTTTGTGCAGTTTGCTTATAAATGGCTATTAATTAATTGCTATATTTAGTAGTGGGGGACTTTAATAAAACCATCTACAAAGTTATTCTAGTTCCTCCAAATGGGATTGGCCTTTATTTAAATTAACAATTAAAAAGGCTATTAGTCCCAGCCAATGAATCATTCTCCATTTTGACTGATGAAGTTTATTTTACGCATTTGTTGTTTGTTTCAATCATATACTTGCTCTCATATAAGGTGTAAGTAGCTCTCTGGAAGAACCTTTACCTATACAACTCAAGTGACCGGATACCCTGGGAATAGGCATCATGCCAGACTGACAGATGGGTATCAGTTTGACATAGAATATGTTAGGCTATGCATCATGTTAGAGCATCTCCAGGTGACTTATCCTTTAAACATACTCAAAGGAAAGCCTGTAAATGTGAACATACTCTTATACATAAAAAAAAATCCTCAATTACAGGGCTTTTAATATGGATGACTCAAAGGTAAATTTACTTTTCCTTGCTTGCCAATTTGCTTACAGGAGTTTAAATTTCTGCACTCACCCACATGCAACAGGAAATTATTTTTGCACATCGAAACTTCATGGGAGGTGTTCAGAAACTGCTTCTGAAAGGTTTTTGTCCCCCTGTGCAAGCCTCTAGCCAAAACAGGAAAGAAGTTGCTCATGACTGTTCTTTTCCCCAAACCCTTACAAAAGAATTGCTGAATGTATTTTCACCTTATCTTATACTTGATTGAATCTACTCTACAAACTAAATCAAGATAAAATATCACCCATTTTGTTTATCGCCAAGTAGTTCACCAATTAAAACTAAACTGCAAATGAGTGGATAATATGTAAGGTTATATTTGTGAGGAAACAGATGTTTTCTATGCTAAAGTGTATGAGATAACAGGGTGAAATACTTAATGTACAATGCATGCCATCTGCTGACTAATACAGGGTATTTACATGGATAAGTGCTTCCAATAACTATGTCTAATAAATGACTGTTTGGATTTGAGACAATATTGGATGCCAGAAAAATTTTAAAACAAAACTTCATTAGTCATAATTTGACATTGAACCTAATGAGAAAATAAATTTGAAGTAAAGCCCCATAGTAAATTTTATATGCCACTCAAGGATGCAGTAAATAAGTAATGAAAATTCTGTATGTTTCTACTTTCATCCATGTTCACCAAAGGAGCCAAATATATTCTTTAAACTAGCTTAAGAACTGTGAATTTCAGGATTTCCTCTCTCGTGTGTATTATAAATCAATTTAAATTAAATATAAATTACACCTAAAATTAATTTGTATCTTTGTTTAGTCATAACAAGCAACAAAGATGTTTTTTAGAGATTATATATGATTTATATTCAGTAGAAACAGTTCCAACGACTTATAAAGACTACTTATCTCTGATTTCTCCATTGAATAATTAAATTAGTACAACTGGATTGTGTTAATATGTAAATCTACTTAAAAACGCAAAGCACAGGTAATACCATGGACATTCTCATTTATGTTACTAAAGCTAAATAAAATAACAGACTACTAAGTTTTTAAATTTATGTTTTTCTAAACTAAAGCTACCTATAATGATAGCTTCTGAATTACTGCCAAAGATAATTCATAGTTTGAATTTTCAAGTTCAACTATAATTTTTAATGTCATGGAAATTTTGTCACCAATTTTATTTGATTACTATGTATGCTAATGGATTCTAATATCACCTCTCTGTAGAGATATAATGATGCTATGAATTCTCTTATTCCGAGACTCAAATTACTTTTTCTGAATATTTCACTCATGAGCCTTAACAGGCATTCATATATGTTCTAAAAATTAATGGAAAAAAAGGGAAGCCCTGAATTTTGCTTGGAGAGAGGAAAGAGAAGGAGGGAAACGATGCAATTCTAATCTCAAAAAATTAAAGAAACAATTTTAAAACAAGTATTTATTAAGCTCTCCTAAGTGATGAACTGGTAAATGTGAAATAATGAAATCTGACCTAAGAGTCAAAATGAAATCAACCCTACAGTGACCTAGGGTTGAAATCTCGGGAGGCAATGATTTAAAGGCGGCTCTTGGCTGTGGTCACAGTGATATGCCTCAACAGTTAGGACCATGTAGGACCTGATAGAGGACCTAAGTTAATTTCCAGGATCCAGGTCAGGAAGCTCACAACCACTTGTGACTCCAGCTCTGCGGGTTCTCTCGCCCTCTTCTGGCCACCTAAGGTATTGCACCCACATGGCCTGTATTTGCGTACACACACAAGAATTTTACAAGAGAAATGATAGATATATTTTTAAAGGAGCAAATAAAATGTCTAGAATTATAAAGTGCAATATCTGAATGGAAACTTTTAGTTATTGGACTGAATGGGAAATTATGAGAGGATAGGGACAGAAAGGTTTTTTTGAACTTGATGATTCTCATTAAAAAGAATAATTTAAAATTGAGAAAACAAGAATAGTTACTAGTTACCTGAAGGACAACATTAAGTGGTCTAACAGAATTGTGATTGGAGATTTAGAGAGCAGAAAGGTAGAGCAAAGGCAGAAACCTGAATCTAAAAAGAGTAGAGACTACATTTTTAAAACTTGGTATCTTATGGACTCAAGAGGTCTACGCATGCTAGAGTCAAACCTTTGAAAGCCAAATACAAACAGGTCTTTTGTTTTTAACACAAACTGGACTTTTTATCATTGGAGTGAGATATTAATTTTTCTGTTTTTTTCTTGTTTTTTTTTTTCTGTTATTGTTTGTTTGTTTTGCCTTGCCTTGGTCTAAATTTCTATTAAACATGGATTTGACATTTTAAAATAAATACAAAAAAATACTCAACAATATCAATTAAATAATGTTTAAGTTTTAAATTGTTAGAAGGCAGCCATCTACACACTGTAACATATGTGTGTGTGTGTGCATGTATGGTCTTTCTGAAGGTTATTTATTTATTTATTTATATCCCCAGCAGAAAAGTTCCTGAAAAATCATACAAATACTATTTTTAAACAGCTGCCTGGATTTACCCACTGTACATTTTAAGAGCCAAGTAACAAGTTAAAAATCTATCTGGAGGGGAAGCAGAAGGAACTTTCTGCATGAGAGGTTCCATGCCAACTGGGACTACATATGAAAACGCTATCTAAAACAAGAAAAAGGAAAAGAATAAAAACGTTATACTTTTATAACAACAAGCAGATGAAGCTCTCAGTTGAGTGACAGACTTTACACAGGTAAAGTAAGTAAAGACTTACAAAACTGGTTGATTAGTTACCCAGGACTTTTATATAAATCTCCTAAGCCATCCGTATATTGAGATAAGAACTTAGTTGAAATAGGCCTGGGAGAATGAAGATATTCTAAGATATTTTCTCAAGCCATCATACTTTAGAAACAATGACTGACTTCAGACATGGGAGTTAGGTTTAAGTTTTGTAACTGTATCGTTATATTTCAATATTGGCAATTCTGAAGTCCTTTTCTTTTACTGTTTATTTTATGTTCAGCAATATTTGTCTGTCTGTGTGAGAGTGTTGAATTCCCTGGAACTGGAGTCACAGACAGTTGTGAGCTGCCATGTTGCTGCTGGGAACTAATCCCAGGTCCTCTGGAAGAGCAACCAATGCCCTTAACTGCTGAGCCATCTCTCCAGTCAGATTTTATTAGTTCCTAAACTAGGTTTTATTATGGGGTGAAATATTACTCTAGCATTACCCTTTTGTGAACAATATTTTAATTTTATTTTACAATCTATATTTCCATCAAATTGTTTACCTGATCTATATGTTAATATTGGTTGTTTTGCTTTTAGCTTTTTTAAAAGACACTAAAGTCTAACTGACTCAAATTGCAAAGGAGCTGTGTCTCCCTAGGAGGTAAGTAGCTTTCCTTGGCTGAGCATTTGTAATGCAGGGTAGCAAAACCCCACCTCCACCCCAATCACTAACCTATGTTAATATGGATGCAATATTTTCCACAGCCAGAAAAACTCCACAGGATTCAGAGTAAACCTCTATCATTTAAGGAACTTCTATCAAAGAAGGAATCTTCTAATAGCCCCACCAATTACAATATGTAGATTTGTTTTTATAGAGGAGGTAGATAGTAGGACCTCCAGGCCCTGGTCCTCAGCATCAAAGAGAAAAAGAACCAAGGAAATGGAACTCTAAAACTATATTAACATATTAAAATATATTCTTAACAACTGTACTGAAGCCAAAGTTAGCCCATCTTAACATTGTCAATCTATACAAACTTTAAATAGACCAAGCCAAAAGGGTCACTGTATACGGGTCAATCCTGAAACTGATCTTTTAATTTTACACTCTAAGTTTCTTTAACAATTTTTAAAGTACCATTAGGTTATCACCCCGAAATTGTGTAAGTAGATTTCCTCTCAATCTGAGTTTCATAATTAACATCAGAAAGAAATAGACTCACATCATTTTAATGAGTAAGCTTAAAATTAACATTTTAATTATTTTTAGATAAGCATGCCAGAGGTAAACTCCAAAACCAGTCTTTTTCTTAAATTTATATGTTCTGAATTCTTAGACTGTAGCTTTTATTATTTAACAAAAAGACACATGGGCAACTGCTCCAAGGTAGTGTAAGACACCCTAAATATATTTACAAGCATTTTTCAAGGCATTCTTTTCATTACACAACAAGTAAAGAAATGAACACCGAAGTAGCCAGAGTTTTTTCTCCAGGGACAAAGATTGTTATTCTCTCCATCGCTGTCTTATGCATCACCCTAGGTTTATAAAAGAGTGATCAGCTTTTAGCCAGTATCCCTCCTGCTCTCCCTCCACCCTCCCTCCCTCTTTCCTTTCCTCCCTTCCCTCAATGGCCATAGTCACTGTGTACCCTAATATTGTTCAGCATAAGAACTCCCAAAAGACAATGTCACCAAATTGGAACTGCTCCAAATTGCTCAATACTACAAAGGAAAACAGGACAGCAAAGCTTGAGGCGCACCTAATCAGGGAGACTTACCAAGGGTCAGATGGTCTCAAGAACCCAAACAAGTGCAAACTTGTGTTTCTATGGCACCAAGTAGAGGTAAAAAGCAGTTGATGCTGCTAAAGTGCAAAGATACAAAAATGTCCCCTTGGAGAAAAATGATTTCAGAAGCTGCTGGGTTCTTTTCCACTTCGGATCAGCTCATGGCCAGGGACAGCCATTCCAAAAACATGTCTCAATCTATTTTGTTACCAAAATTGTCGTCACCATTTTAGTATCAAAAATGTGCCACTATTTTGTGATCAAGCTTGAAGATTACAACCTGTGCCCCGAGCCAGGTCCAGTCACCAGTTCTCTAGAAGCCAATTTAAAGAATCAAAGTTGAAAGCAGGAAAAGGAGGTTTACTGAACCTGGCCACATTGGAAAGAGGAACAAAGAGATCCAGTGACTCCCCTCCATCACCACTACCAAGTTTATCCATGGAATCTTAAAGTAAGATTAAAGTTTAAAGAGAGGACTAAGGATATGCCCTTCTAAGCAGTCTAAGTCAAAATGTAATCTTGCCCCCCACAGACCCATCATTGTGTGCACTTGTCTCAGCCTGTAAAGTGGTCTGACAAGTTGTTAAAACTGTGAAATCTTTCTGAGACAAAAGCTCCCTCTTTGGTTGGTACCTTTTCTTTGTCCCACCATGAGATTCCTGGGGAAGTTACCGTATCTTTGGGGTCCATTGTTTTAATAGACTGACAGCCAGATTCCCTTCAGAATATCTCCATTTCTGCCAGAGCCATTACAACAGTTGAATGTTTTAATATCTATTGCTTGGCAAACAATGGAACAAGTATATCAAAAGGATTAAAAAATATGAGGATTCTATGTAATAAAATCAACCAAGAAGATTTAATTGGGAACTATTAAACTTACTCTCAAACTGTAGAATCCATTTTGGCCTTCAGAGCAAGTTCAAGCCAACCAGGGCAAAAATAGTGATGCCTTGTCTCAAAAATTAATTATAAAAAGCAAGCAAAAGGAGTGCCAAGCCAGCCAAAGATATGTGAATGCACATTAAACTTGTGCATGCACAGGGGCCTAGTTTTAGTCCCCTTGCCAAATACACACACACAAACAAAACATGAGATGGACTGGTGAGATTGCTCAGTGGTTGAGAACATTAGTTACTCCTTTAGAGGGCCTAGCACCGACATGGCAGCTCACAACTGTCTGTAACTCTAGTTTCAAGGATCCCTGGGTTCCAGGCATATACATAGTACACAGAAATTGATGCAGGTTAAACACCCATACACATAAAAGTTCTTCTTTAAAAAAAAAGCAGAGCACTGGCTTATATGCTTTTCCATGAAAAGTATGCAAATGGTGATAACCATATCAAATTATTCCAGTCTTAGAAAGAAAATTACCATGTTTTCTCTCATTATATAAAGTCATATATGTGTATATGGCATGACAAAATCGAAACTGTCTTGGAAAACAAAGAGGATTGTTAGGAAGGACATAAACAAATTACGGTAGGAGGATATGGGAAAATAGGCTTAAGGTACAATATATGCTTGAGTGAAAATTGTTTGGGTATGTGGAAGTATGATCAAAAAGAATTGTTAAGAATGTCTATAATTGTCTATAATGGTTCGTTCATAACAGCTAAAATACACATAAGACTTAATATCCATCAATAAGAAAAATAGAGCTATGTAATTTAAATCTATGTTTATGTAATTATGAAAATGATGCTGAGATACACATTAGAACATATCATAGCCAAGACTTTCACAGTCCAAGCATGTAAACACTCATGCATCAAAATAAATGAGAAATGAGATCATAGCCCAATGTAAAAGTTAAGAATTAGTTCATCTATGTTGCCATGTTTAACTAGATAAACGAAGAATAAAGAAAAGCTCTCCCTTATAGAAAAATACTCACAACATACATGAATGGAAGATAGAAATGGTGATGAGAAAGGGTATGTGTAAACATTCAAACATTACTTCAAATTGCCAGGATTGATCTATGTGGGGAGTTCCAGGACAGGAGGGCTGAATAGTAAGACCCTGTCTCAAAAATAAATACCATTACTCCAAACATAGAAATGAAACTTAAAAAATACTTGAAATACTTAAAAACTTTACATGAGTGAACTGTGACACAATATGTTAATGGACTTCAGAAGATGTATGCACGCAAACACATCTACATATAAACAGGGAGGAGTGATGATATGCAGCAGTAGCATGGAAATAACTGGTAAAGTTGGTAACAATGTTGGGGGAAGTTTGAGGCACTGTTCCTATGTCCTTTCTCTTTGAACCTATATCAAAACTTGCACTTTTTATGTTGCCTCTGGAGACTCATCTTTCTGCTGCTTTCAGCAAAATCTCTGAACAAAATGTGAGTCAAGCTAGTGAATAAAGGCACTTGCCATTCATACAAAGTGACGATCCCAAGAACACACATAAAGTTGAAAATAGAGAACTGACTCTAGAAATTGTATTCTAAGAATACACTGTGACACATATGCACCCTGCCACATGTACATGCAGAAATAAGCAATTTAAATTTTATAAATGTTAACGAGCTGATGGCTCTAAAAAGTTCAAACAATAAAATCTTGGAGAGATCCAAATGTAATATACTATTTTAGAGACCCTATGCTTAGTCGCTGATATCTTTAGAATCATGCTTCTATTCAAATAAATGAAACAGGTAATATTACAAAATATATCATGGTTATAGACGTTAGCATTCTGTCTAAGCTCTGCCCCACAGTTACTTGGCAACAGCCAGGTGTGCTGGACTCACTATAAAAGCAACTGTTTGCCTCCTCCTCTCTCAAGCTCTCTTGCTCTTGCTCTTCCCTTCTTGCTCTTGCTCTCTCCCATTCCATCCCCTCTCTCTCCCCATGTGCTCATGGCCAGCCTTTACTTCTCTACTTCTCATCTCAATCTATCTGTCTCTCTGTCTCTCTGTCTCTCTGTCTGTCTCTGTCTCAGTCTCTCTCTCTCTTTCTCTGTGTGTGTGTCTGTCTGTCTGTCTGTCTCTGCCTTTCTCTGTCTCTACTACCCTCTCAACTCCCCTCCCCATGCCCTGAATAAACTCTGTTCTATATTATACCATATTATACCATCCTGTGGCTGGTCCTTAAAGGGGAAATGATGCCTCAGCATTGGCCTGCCAAGACAATCCCTTCCCCCCATACCTGAATATGCACCTCCATAGAACATATTCCCCCTCTATTTATCTTTTCATAAACAAATCATTAGCATATAAGTAAAAAGTAAAGGTTAACTTCATGTAACAATTTTAAATTCAAAGTTAATTATTAAATTAATCATTTTATAGTTTGCATAATTCTTTAAAATTTTAATGAATATTTTGGTTAATGTGTACGTTTGCCTACATTCCTGTACATGCACCACATGTGTGTCTAATGCCTGTGAAGACCAGAAAAGCAAGTCAGATCCTTTTGACCTGAACTTACAGGCAATTTTGAGCTCCTATATATGGATGTTAGGAATTGAACCCAGCCTAAGCAAGCCAGTAAACAGCAGCCCTCCATGGTCTATGTATCAGCCCCTGCTCCCCAGATACCTGCCTTATTTGAGTTCCTGCTCTGACTTTCCTAAGTGACAAACTGTGATATGGAACTATAAGCTGAAATGAATTCTTTCATCCCCAAGTTGCTTTGGTCATGATGTTTTATCAAAGCAATAGTAACTCCAAATATGACACTATGTTAACAAAACTCATATTGCAGCAAAATAAAAAAAAATCACTTTAAAACTTTCACAAAGACTATATACAAAAGGTATTGCACTTTCCAACTCTAACCAAAGATTTACCTAAATATTTTATTGCATGTCAAAATTTGTTAGGATATATGACAATTAAGTTGAAATTTTAATATTACAGATTATCAAAACTGCCAAGAAATGTTAACTGCTAGGGTTTTCAGCTTTGAATGCCTACTGTTTCTATTACGTGCACAAAGTTTGACTATTTGATAAGAGTTGTAGATTGCTTTATATCAGAATCCCTGAAGTGATGAAGTTTGATTTTTAATCAATGTTTACAAATACTACAACTTTGAAAGTAAATATTGTTGTTGCTTGTTTTTAATAGTAATTTCAATGTTGGTACAGTATTAAAAGGTATTATTATTAGGGTAGATAGTTTTATATGTGTAATGTTTTTTTCCTTAGGTACATGTAAAACCATGAGTACAGGTGACAGAAATTCCTTAACCATTCATATGTAACATTCATCATGGTAAGTTGGTGCTGGGGAGATGGCTCAGTGAGTAAATGCACCTGGCACCAAGCTAGATAAACTGTGTTTGATCTCCTTGGACCGGCTTGGTGTAATAGAAAACTGACTCCCTCAGACTTCCACATGTGTACTGTGGCATGAATTTGCACACACACACACACACACACACACACACACTGTAGCAAAATATTTTTAAGTCATGATAAGAGCCAATTGTATAGTGTTACCCTTCAAAATCATACATGGATATTACTACAAAGAACTGAGTGGGTCCTACCCTCAAAGGTACTAAGAAGAAGATAGAAGGAGATGAGAGAGGGTTAAATGCTAGTGACCCATTAAAATATGTAGGCATTTAGGGGCTGGAAGGATGGCTCAGTGGTTAGGAATACTTATTGCTCTTCCAAAGGACTAGAGTTCAGTTCCTAGCACCCACATCTGGCAGTTTACAATTGCCTGTAACTCCACATGTGGGGAATCTGATTTCTCTAGGCCCTGTGGGTACCTATATGAATGTACACATGTAGACGTACACACAAACATATAAATAAAACTAGTAAAACATGTATGCGCTTTAACTATTCTTCATTGTTAATAAAATTTTGCACAAGTATGAGGTCAGATTGATGAGATAGAAGATAATGATGAAATGTATGTAAGACTATTTTGTTTCTGGTACTTAGGTTAATGAGAAACCAACTTTTCTATCAAAGTCAAATAATTTATTGTGTAAGGCAAGAAAAAGTAGTAGGAGGTATTATCCTTTAAAACTTAATTGTTCTTTAAATCAATGCCACTTCTATGCTTGTGGTTTTATAAAGTGACACTTTGCTTTCAAAGAAGAATTCTTGAATCACCTCAAATTCTTTCCATTCCCTTCTGCAACATCTCCAAACTTCCCTGAGATCCAACACACGTAGGACGGCATCTGAAGCTCAAGCCTCAACCTCTGCAACTTTTATTTCTTCACATCTCTCACTTATTCAGCTTTCCCTTGTGTATTTTTCAGATGCTGGTAGTTCATGTCTTTAAAATGTAACCAGATTCTTAAACCTAACTCAGTCCTACAGAGCTTTCCTCAACAAAGACTTTCAGAACCTCCTGGGATCCATGCAAAAGACATTCTCATAAAACAGAATAGCTCAAGAGTTCTCACTGGCACTGCAGCTCAGGAATGCACATAAATTTTACTGGCGAGATCATTGAGAAGAAATTGGAGTTAGACTTTTATGAAACAACTGAGTCCACAAATGAAGGACATAGAACATATTTTCCTTTATTTTTTATCAAGATATTTATTCACTTTACATTCCAAGAGCAGTCCCCCTCCTCCCGGTCCCCCCTTAAGGTAACACACACAAATCATATATGAAGATAAAGATTAAAGATAATTTTTAAAATGTCAATACTTAAAATATGATATTCAGTAAATGTATTTCTTGCTGGGTCTAAAGAGACAGTTTGGCGGTTAGGAGCACTTGCTGTTCTAGTAAACAACCTAGGTTTACTTCAGTTCCCACCGCCCACATTGTGGCTCATATTCATCCACTAGCAAAATGCTCATACACATAGAAGGGAGAGATAAATAAATATAGATATGCAGATTATATAGACAAGATAAATTGATAAATAGACACATACACACAGACAAATATAGAGAGATACATACAAAATGTTTCCATAGAATTTATTATAGTCTCTATGATATAAAATAAATCAGTCCTGTTTGCAATAATACCTACACAAACCTTCTTAAAGATATCAGACTTTAATGCAGATTGATCCAAGATAAGTCTAGACAGAGTCCTCTAAAGCTCAATATACGACTTAATTAAAAGGTGGTAATCAGACTTCATTGTTGTGGTTGAATATTTAATATGCACTTCAATTTTATAAAACTTCAACATGTGTGATCTAGACTATTTTTGTTCCAAGGTTTATCAGGGAAAATGATACATCCTCTTAAAAATCCTCTGAAGTATTTAAATATAGCTCTCTTCATCTTAATTTAACAATGACCATCCATTTTCTATGTATATGTTTTCCTAAATGACAAAAAAATTCAATCAGTATAAGAAATATCCTCTTTGTCATAAAAATCAAGCTAACAATCTGTTAGAGCAATGCATCATCTTAATGATAAACAAATTACTGTCCTTGGTAAATTCAATAAACACCACTTAAAAGGAAAGCTGAAGCCAAACAGAAATTACTAATAGAGATAAATCAGGTAGTTAGCAACATCCTTCGAAATGGAGTATGTGTACTTTAATAGACATCAACAGCTTCTGTGCTTTTAAAAAAGATATATTAGGTACTATTCAATTCCCTAAGGGTAAACCTTTAAGAAGTTATATAAAGAATGATTTGTCTTACCTGTGCTTATTACAAATATTTACCCTGGAGTGTTAGCATGCTTCAAAATGATCAATAGAATAAAACACACTGGTCTATCAACTATAATATGTTAAGGCACTGTCGAATATTTTCAAGATCTGAAGCCTGAATTTTGTTCCTTTCTCTGCATTTATTTGATTTTTTATCATGCTTTAGAAAATAAAATCTTCTTGGGGGTACTAGTCAAGAAACTTTATTCTTTTAAGTCATTGAATCATATTATGATATAATTATATTTAACAAGTATCTACATCAGTAAATCATTGCAAATTATATAATAGAATCAACAGCCAGATTAAGAAAGGCAGCATTACAGAACCCTCTCCATCCCTTCTTCTCAGTCATTCTACCTCTATGATGGCTCATAACCTGCTTTCAAATAGCATGAATAAACTTTTTTCTGACATTGATGTTTATGTCATTACACGATCACACAGTGTGGACGAGATAAATCAGGTGATTAACAACATCCTTCGAAATGGAGTATGTGTACTTTAATAGACATCAACAGCTTCTGTGCTTTTAAAAAAAGATATATTAGGTACTATTCAATTCTAAGGTAAACCTTTAAGAAGTTATATAAAGAATGATTTGTCTTACCTGTGCTTATTACAAATATTTACCCTGGGTGTTAGCATGCTTCAAAATGATCAATAGAATAAAAACACTGGTCTATCAACTATAATATGTTAAGGCACTGTCGAATATTTTCAAGATCTAGGCCTGAATTTTGTTCCCTTTCTCTGCATTTATTTGATTTTTTATCATGCTTTAGAAAATAAAATCTTCTTGGGGTACTAGTCAAGAAACTTTATTCTTTTAAGTCATTGAATCATATTATGATATAATTATATTTAACAAGTATCTACATCAGTAAATCGTACCAGAATTATATAATAGAATCAACAACCAGATTAAGAAAGGCAGCATTACAAGAACCCTCTCCATCCCTTCTTCTCAGTCATTCTACCTCTATGATGGCTCATAACCTGCTTTCAAATAGCATGAATAAACTTTTTTCTGACATTGATGTTTATGTCGTACGATCACACAGTGTGGACTCATTTTTGACTGGTTTTCTCTTCCAAAATCATGTTTGAGGGATCCATACACACACACACACACACACACACACACACACACACACACACACACACACACATATATATATATGCTTGTATTCATTACTAAATGGTATTCTGTTTTTGAACTATAGATTTCTTGTTCCTGGAATTTGGATATTTTAATGTAGGACTATCATAGGCCATGATACATAGGTCATCCTGATATGTGTTTTGGGCAAGTATGCCATTAATTTGTAAGTACATTTTCAAATTTTAAAAATGCAATGAATTGGTTTCTCATTCTCATACACACATAGAGACACATACATACACATACATGTATGAGTATATATAAACAAAGGGATTTCTTCCACTCACTATATTTACTATTATACACTCATAATAGTACTTTTTATACAGTATTTAAAATAATAAAGGCAACACATGAGGAAGAGTAGTCAAACATAAGCATAGGAATTTTAGTTCCCATTTCAAAAAATATTTTATCACCAATACAAGTGCATTTTTCCTAACCATGTCACCGTAATGAACTGAAAAGTATACATGACAGAGTGAAGCTGTATCTACCCAGTTAGTATGTAATGACCTCACAGAATGGGTTGCACTGATGATTTAAGGTGATTTCAATGATCTCTAACCTGAATGGCACTTGGGCTGTCTAGTTTGATGTCAACTTGACACAGCAGGAGTCATTTAGGATGAGGGAACCTCAATAGAGAAAATGTCCTCATCAGATTGTCCTGTGAATTTTTTGATTGATAATTGTTGGAGGAAAGCCCAGCTCACTGTGGTTGATGCCAGTCCCTGAGAAGTCTGTTCTGAGTTGTATCTGAAAGCAGACTGAGCAAGCCATGAGGAGCAATCCAGTAAATAGCACTCCTCCGTGATCTCTGCATCAACTCCTGTCTCATTGTTCCGGCCCTACTTCTGTTCTGGTCCAAATTTCCCTCCGTGATGAACTGAAGTATAAGACACAATAGTCCCTTTTCTCTCCAAGATGTTTTTTTTCATGTTATGTTATGACAGCAATAGAAACTCAAAATAAGACAGCATTTAACTATGATGGTTATGGTAATGTCTATAGTTTACAAATCCATATCACATAAGCATTTGAAAACACTTCTGTTCTTTCTCTGACAGATATCTATCACCAGAAAAAGAGGCTTAAATCTATCATCTTTTAGGCTTTAAAGTTTTATATATGTGTTTGTTTGTCAAAAATAATGTGTTTTATTATGATCAGCAAAGAGCAAGTAAAATAAGCCACACTTCAGTTGCTACCCTGAATATGAATACACAAATGAAGAATCAAACAGTATGCAGACTTTTATTTCCTTACAAAATAGCAGGAATTCGGGGAAGTTTGGGAAACCTCTTCTTCTGATTCAAAATGGTTAGTCCTTGCTGCATACTCCTTTTTCATGTCTGTACATAATTTATTTTATTGAATATAGATTTGTCTCTCATACAATACATCCTGACCACAGCTTCCCATCCTTCCATCTTCCCAGCTCCCCCTTCCACCTCCTTACCTCACTTTCCCAGAGATCCACTCTCTCTCCACTCCTCTTCAGAAGAGAAGAGGACTCTAAGAGAGGGCAGCCAAACAGAACAAATCAAGATACAGCACGGAAAGACAAAAGCCCTCCTATCAAGACTGGACAAGGCAACCCAAGAGGAGTCTAAGAATCCCAAGCACAGGCAATACAGTCAGAGATAGATCTGTGCCTACTGTTAGGAGTATCACAAAACCACCAAGCTAACAGCCATAAAACATAGAGCACCTGGTGTAGACTCATGCAGGAAGGGCCTGGGCTTGGCACTTTTGTCTCTGTGAACCTATGTGAGCCCTGCTTAATTGATTCTATGGACCATGCTCTACTGCTAGCCTCCACCCCCTCTAACTTGTATAATCTTTCCTCCCCCTTTTCCATGGGATTCCCCAACTCCAAAGGGAGGAGCCTGATTTGATTCATAATGTTATTTCAGATTTCACCCTTAAAAGAGCCAGTCTCTAATATTAACACTATTATTGTGGTCATAATCTGATGTTAAGCAGCAACACGATCAAGTCTATCTACCTATCAAACTATGGTGTCTACTCAACTCATGGATGTGTCTACATTGAAAGAATTTTCATTCGACTATTGCTTTCACACATAACTCTCAATAGCAATACAAAATATCATCAGTCTCCCAAGGCCTAAAATAATTACTTCCAGGAAGCCATTGCCTCCCTAGACAGATTCATCAATACCTAAGATGGAAACCATACATCCCAGGTGAGTATTTTTTTTCTGTTTTTAGGCAATCACAGGCATCGTTATTTGAGTCACAACCTCCAAAGTATAAAGGAAAACCTGCAAGTAGGGCTAATTAAGGATATCTTCATAAAAACGAGAGGGCTAGTGTGCTCAGGACTATCTTGGAAAGCTTAGAAGAAGTACATACAGAGGGAAGAATAAAAGACCCATAAGAAGAAATTTATCAATCCAGTATCTCCAAGTTGTACTGATATTAAAAGTTTACCAAGCATGCAATATGTAACACACAGAGAACAAAACCAAAAATGGAAGAGACCGTGCCTCACTTGGCTCAGCATTGCTGGATCTTTTCCTACACTTCCACCTGGCAGATCATCATGGCTGCTTCCAGACCCCACAGCCATGCCAGTCTCCCAGGAGGTCTGCCCTCATCAGGCACACATGTGAGACCCCACCCAAATACCCAGGTGAGTGTCTTAAGACTAGTAGCCTGGCAGAAAGACTCATAAGGAAGACAGAGCAAACTAAACATCTACAATGCAAGAATAAAAGTTTGTAGAGGTACATAGCAGTACAAGAAGCAAGAATATCCACGATTCAGGAAGGACGTGCACAAGAATGAGAGGATTTTAAGTAGAGCAAACAAATAGCATTCTGAATACAATATCAGTATGCACAGCTCAGAATGATGTTTGCTTATTCCACACACAACATTTATCTTACATGATCCACTCCTGGGCTTCATTGCTAAGTAAGCCTGTCTTCAAATGGATGGCAGATACCACATACTACTGCAAGTATGCATGGGCAAGAAACTAATTGCATTAAGGAAAAATTATATATGATTATATTTTACTTGATAATAGTGAGATTACTGGGTAAGCCCTATAAACATATGGAGAAAACAAAACAGAACTCTCTGAGTGAAGACATATAGGTTGGGGAGTAAGGGAGAGTCTAGATAAAGACTAATAATAATCTAATCTACTTAGCTGTGTTATATTGGGAAATAAAAAAATTAATGAGGTATAATATTAATAGGCTATTACAAGGTCTAAAAATGCATATCTTTGGGGGTATAATAGATAGCTAAGTGTTTAAGAGCACTTGTTCTTGCCGAGGACATGAGTTCAATTTCCAGTACCCAGAGGCTAGCTCATAAATCTTCTAACCACCATGGATACCAAGTAGTCACATATATATGAGAAAAATACTCATATACATGAACTAAATCAAAAATGTAGTTTTCAGAAATGAATGAATATTTTAAAATAGCTTGCTTTCCCACCTCTACTGACATTTCCTACTGTCTTCTTTGTCTATCCCAAACCAGAAGGCCAAATATGAAGCATTCTTTAAAAGTGGAGAGGTTGACTTTCTAGAGGTGTCTAAAATACTGCTAATTAACGAGCATAATAGAAAAAGACTAGAATAAGGAGATTAGACATGACTAAATGTTTAAGGACACAATCACTATGTCGTAGCTTCACAAAGCACTGAAGCACTGTATTTCATGTTTTACATAATTTCTTTTTCGGTAAAAAAGATTTAGTAAAATTTATATAATAATGGTTTCTCCCCAGGATTGTAAGAAATTTAAATAAGCCATATGATAGAACCTATAGATTTTCCTGAAACTTAATTTACTTCCTATTCAACATTATAGTTAATTCTTCATTGTCATGTTTAGTTCTAGTTACATCTTACCTCTTACTTGACATGTAATCTCAGTAAGATAAAAATAATGTATGTACTTCTATAATCTACCAACACCTTTGATTGTCAGTAAATGTTTATTGATAACTATAACTGAAAGGATTATTCCAAGATAATGGTTTATATAAAAATCATAGAGATAAATAAAGAGATATTCAACATCCTTAGTCATCAGAGAAGTGCAAATCAAAACAACCCTGAGATTATTACATAAGTCGTAATGGCTTATATAAAAAACCACAGGTGACAGCAGATGCTGGTGAGGATGTAGAGAAAGAAAGAGGAACACTCCTCCATTTTGGGTGGGATTGCAAACTGGTACAACCATTCTGGAAATCAGTCTGGAGGTTCCTCAGAAAATTGAACTACCTGAGGACCCAGCTATACCTCTCTTGGGCATATACCCAAAAGATGCCCCAACATATAACAAGACACATGCTCCACTATGTTCATAGCAGCCTTATTTATAATAGCCAGAAGCTGGAAAGAACCCAGATGCCCTTCAACAGAGGAATGATACAGAAAATGTAGTACAGCTACACAATGGAGTGCTACTCAACTATCAAAAACAAGGGCTTCATGAAATCCATGGATTTCATGGTAGGTTGGTGGGGCAGAAGTGGGTGGTTGGTGGGGGAGCACCTTCATAGAAGCAGAGGGAAGGGGAGGGGGTTGGAATGGGAGGTTTTCAGAGGGGAAATCGGGAATGGGATAACATTTGAAATAAAAATAAACAAAATAACCAATACAATTTTTTAAAAAGAGAAAATATGCAGTAGAGATAAATTATTTTTATCATTTGCCTTATTAAGATACTGGGATAATTGATAGTAATTTAAATAAATGAAGTTACAGTAATATTATTTGGAAAGTGGGAAAAGACTAAATGGATGCTGATGTTTTATAAACTAAACTCTTCCTTAAGTGAGCAGAAATAAATGAGATTTAAGACCAGCTCAGCGAACGGGAAATTAGAACTGGTCCTATAAGCCTAGCCAATTAGAGTACCTAGCAAGGTAATGGATCTAATAGGAAAATCTACTACTGTCACTTTCATAAACCACTGTCATTTTCAATGCTCATACTTTCACATCCTCTCCCATCACCCAAATGAAAGAGGGAGGGAGGGAGGGTAGGCTGTATATGAGATGCATCCCCAGGTGGGGCAGGCTCTGAATAGCCATAACTTTGTCTCCATATCTCTTCCTACGAGTATTTTTTGTTCCCCCCTTTTAAGAAGGACTGAAGCATCAGCACTTTGGTCATCCTTCTTCTTGAGCTTGAGCCTGTGGATTGTATGTTGGGTAAATCTAGCTTTGGGGCTAATATCCACTTGTCAGTGAGTGCATACCATGTGTGTTTTTCAGTGATTATGTTACCTCACTCAGAATATTTTCTAGTTCTAGCCATTTGCCTATGAATTTCATGATGTCATTCTTTTTGATAGCTGAGTAGTACTCCATTGTGTAGATGTACCACATTTTCTGTATCCATTCCTCTGTTGAGGGACATCTAGGTTCTTTCCAGTTAATGGATATTATAAATAAGGCTGCTATGAACATAGTAGAGCATGTGTCCTTGTTATATATTGGAGCATCTTTTAGTTATATGCCCAAGAGTGATATAGCTGGGTCCTTAAGTAGTACTACGTCCAATTTTCTGAGGAACTGCCAGAAAGCCATGTAGTTGAAAGGGAATGGGGAAGGGAGGTCAAATACTTCTTGACTAAGAGCCAGAGGACCAAGAGATGATGTAAATACAGTACATACATTTGAAATAAAAAATAAATGTCATAAAAAGTAAAAAAGAAAAATATCCAGCCTTTCAAATGGATGAAACTTGAGAATATTATCCTGAGTGAAGTAACCCAGTCCCAAAAGGACATGAATGGTATGTACTCACTTATAAGTGGATATTAGCCATAAAATACAGGATACACATGCTACACTTCACAGACCCAAAAAAGCTAAACAGGAAGTAAAGCCCAAGTGATGATGCTTGACTCTCACTTAGAAGGGGGAATAAAATAGTCATAGGAGGGAGATGGAGGGAGGGAACTGGGTAGGAGCGGGGATAGGGAGAGGAATGAGGGACTCACGTCAAGTGTGGGTAGGGGAAGGAGAGGTGGCCAGAAGGCTATGAGCCTCAACGAAAATCTGCAACTGAAGGGGTTGGGGAGGTGAGGGGTGGCATCTCCAGGACAAAGCAGAGACCTGGGATAAGGGAGGCACTGAAGAATCAATGTAGGTGACCTAAACATGTGACAGGATTGGGGATATGGAATTTGAAGAGGCTACCTTCTATAACTAGGCAGGAACCCCAGTGGAGCAATGGGGACACCAACCCACCCACAAAACTTTTGACTCAAATTTATTCAGTCTATAAGAAATGCAGGGATCGGGGAATGGAGCAGAGACTAAGTGAAGGACAAACCTGTAACCGGTCTAACTTGAGACCTGTCCATGGGCAAGCACCAATCTCTGACACTATTAATGATATTCTGTTATACTTGCAGACAGGAGTCTAACATGACTGTCATCTGAGAGGTTCAACTCAGCAGCTAACTCAAACAGATGCAAACACCCACAGCCAAAGAGTAGAAGGAGCTTAAAGACTGTTATGGAAGAATAGAGGGAAGGATTGTGGCCCTGAATAGGATAGGAACTCAACAGGAAAACCAACAGAGTCAATTAACCTGAAGCCTTGGGGGCTCTCATAGACTGAAGCACCAACCAAAGAGCATAGAAAGGCTGGATTCAGGCCTCCTGCACATATGCACAACTGGATCGGGGGCTATCCCAAAAGCCATCGACTGTATGTAAGATATGTTCTTCTAGCTGGGCTGCCTTGTCTGGCCTCAGTGGGAGAGGAAGAACCTAGCTGAGCAAACACTTGATGTGGCAGGGTAGGAAGATACACAGCATGCCCCTACCTGCTCAGAGGAGAAGGGGAAAGATCAGGGGGAAGGATTGTGAAAGGGGGTGACCAGGAGGAGAGCATTGAGTAGGATGTAAGTTGAAGTGAAAATAAATAATAAATAAATAAATAAATCCAGGCTTTTAAAATCTAAATTATCTACAAAGCTTCAAAATCTCTTTTAAAAATATTTAAGGTCTCTCAACTGTAGGCTCCTGTAAGTTAAAAATAAATCAAGTACTTTATTTCAAAAGCAAAGAATCAGGGCAATGTCACAATCAGAACAAAGCAAAACCAAACTTCAATTGTGTAGATAAACATACTCTCCAATATCTGTAATTCACTCACAAGCTTCTGGAGTCTCTTCATGGTGACAAACCTCAACTTCTCTGCATAACATATTCATTCCTGAGCCTTCTACTGATACTGAGGCTATGCCTTCCCCAATAGCCTCTCCTGACCCCCCACAGTGCCAAGCTTCAGCTGCTCATCATGACTTCTTCATGCCTTCAAAAAAAGTGCCATCTGGGTGATTCTTACACATTACCAAGTTTGCTTACCAACACAGGAACAACTACCCCATCTTGATTAGCCTTTGAGTTTTTATATACATACATAAAACTATATATACACAGAAATATATGTCCAAGTAAGATTGAACCTGCCTAGAGAGACAAAAGAAGTAACTGGACGGGAGATGGGTTGAGAAAGGAAATGTAAGGAGTCTGAGGGGCAGAGGGGAAATATATACTCAGCAAAAAATAAAAACATGTAAGAAAACTTAAAAATAAACTAAATATCATACAGCTTTGCAATTCTATACGACTAAGAATTCTGGTAATGGGGGCTATAAAAAGGATTTTGGAGCTCTTTAAAACATTTACTTAGAATTTTAGTGTTTATAAATTCTGAGAAAAAACAAAATTGAGGGTAACTTTAATCCAGCTTATTTCCAAAATTTAAAACATTATATTATCATAAAACATTCAAACAAACCAAAACTGTGTATCAAAACTTTTCACCTAAAACATGTATAAGAAGGTAAATTATCTTTTTAAAATCAAAAAAACTAAAAAAAGACCTTTTTTAAAAAAGGCATAATTAGCCAAATTAATGTCCATTCTGTTTTCATTTGATAAAAGAGAAATCACACAATTAACTGCCAAGGGTTCTAATGGGATTCAACCACGGATTGTAATAGTGCGAACCACTATGTCTGAGAAACAGCGAAAGAAAAATCAGAGAACATCCCATTATCTAAACACTCAAGATATCTCTGTATGTGTTTGCAACACAAACATTGTAAAAAAAAAAAAGTGGATCAGGAGACATAATCAACAAAAATGTGGGAGGGGAAATTGATAAGAGAAAGAAACTGGTAGGAAAAGCAAAAGATAAAGTAAATAGATATAAATCAATGGTAAATACATTTCCTCATGAGGGCCAGTGAGACAGCTCACCAGGTACAGGCACTTGCCTTGGAGCCTGTGGGCCCAAGTTCAATTCTCAGAACGCACATGATGGGAGAGACCTGACATTGACATGTTTTACTATGATAATCACAGACATCCATCCCCCCACGCATGCCACATTCATAAGTATGAAAAAAATTGCCATGAAATTAACAAAACAATGTGGAGAATTTTTGCATAATAGCAAAAAATATTACAAAAATATATTGTGTCTTCCAATAAAATGCTCAAAAGCTAAATGATTTGGTTCAATAATAACATGTCCATTGAAAATAATTAGAAATCTGGGATACTAATAACAGAAAAAAATTAAAGATGCTAATAGCAAAACCTCTGAGGAGAATAAAGAGATGGCTTGGTAGTTAAGAGCACTGGTTGTTTTTACAGTGGAGCCAGGTTTGTTTCCCAACACCTACATGGTAGCTCGCAACTACCTGTCACTCCAGATCCAGGAGGATCTGATGCCCTCTTGTGGACTCCATAGATACTATGGGTATTATATGTATGTGGTGCATAGACATACATACAGGCAAACCATTCAAACAGATAAAATGAAATAAAATTTTTTATAAAAATATTTTAATGTGGAAAAATGTAAACTGTGGTGAATTTTAAAATTGGTTTTAAAAATATCAGAGTCTACTCTTAAGACCAAGGTCTAAATTTATTTTCAAGGCAACTGCTGAAAAGCTACAGTGAGTGATGGATTATGGTAGGTGATGAATTATATAATCAAGATTATGGTAAAGGAACAGACAAGTAAGCAAACTTAACATTCTTTGCAATACTGTAGAGTCTGACATGTGGTGACAAGTAACAAGATGCAAATAAATTACATTGTCTGTTTTGTTTTGTGTAATAGTCTCAAATTCTAGGATTATACAAGATATGGTTGTATTATATCTGTACTAGACTGAAGAATATCATATGCTTGGAACTGGAGAGTTGGCTCAATGGTTAAGAGCACTTTCTGTTTTTGTAGAGGACTCAGGTTCAGTTCCTAGCATCCATATGGAAGCTGAATATCATCTGCAACTTCAGTTCCAGGGGATCAAATGCCCCTTTTCTCATCTTGGGCACCAGGCACACATGTGGTGCATAGACAGACATGCAGACACACAGACACATAAAAATAAATACAAATTTTAAAGAATACTTCGTGCTTAAAAACACACCTCCAATCTTTGAATGGCTTACTCAAAGTGCATTGCTCTCTGAGTTCAATATATTATGCTCCTGATCAGGGGATGCTTTTTCCAGTGAAGACTGAGGGATACAATCCCTAACCATTTAGTTGCTATGCACCTGGCTACTTGATGAACAGAGGTGAAGAGCATAAGTCAGCAAACTGGAAAAAGTAGGGATTCAGACCTGGGAATATAGCCTGGCATATTGTCCAGAACTAATAAAATGGTTCCATCCATATGCAAATATATTAAAATAAGAATATGTGCCAATATATAACAAATATATGTATAGATGCAAAATTAAATATTTTTCATTTTTAAATACTGAATTTAAACTGTGAAACATGAAACTGAAATATGCCCCCAATATAGAACAAAGTTATAGTTTAGTAAATGTTAAAAAATGTTAAATAAAATGAATAGTGGATAACAATTTTTGAATACAGAAAATGTAATTGCCATAAAACATAATATAGAATCTGAGTAAAAATGTTTCACAATTTCTTCAAGCTAAAAGCTGACCTCTATCTTTATACTGAAGCTAAAACCTATAGTGTAAACCAGACTTTATAAGCCTATCCCTAAGCACATGAGAGAAGGATTTGAAATCAATGGTAAGGGAAAGCCAGATAGCCTATATTTAAAATCAAAACAGCATCACACCCCTGATAAGCAACATGAGAAACATAAAGAGCATGTGAGAAATGTTAAAAGGGGGAAGAAAACTTTGAACCTACTATTGTGTATATCACCAGTGATAGAAATACAACATTTTCAAACATACAGGAACTCAGAAACATTACCATGCATGAGCACACTTCTGAAAAGAGGTACTAAAAACACATTTTAGCTGACGGGAAAATAATATAAGAATGAAGGTATGGGGCATAAGAAGCAAGGGTAAACAAAATGACAAAATCGGGAACTCTCTAAAACTAAGGATTTATTATAAATCTGGAACTAAAATCCCTGTGAAACTGTGTTTGCCAGACATGGTAGACACACTGGACACATGAAGTTATAGTAGTTATGAGTTCATGCACATATCTGTACATGAGAGCTAAGCCAGCATGGATAATGTGGTGCATGAACTACCACACCTAGTTTATGACCTATTGACAATTGACGGCTGCTGGAGGAGGGAAATTCAGTTATCTTCGAGGATGCAGGCCCAGAGAGGCTACCCTTGATTCTGTAGCTGTCCCTGCACTGTGAACATACAGGTGGCACTAAGTGGACTCTGGATTTTATAAGAAGAACACACGAAGTTGGGAGAAAAAAAAGGGTTTGGGGAAGGAATAGGGGAGAAATTGGAGGGGAGAGAATTGGATCAAAATATATGTTTATATGAAATTCTCAGATGATAAAAGTGAAAAAAGCATGTTAAAAATCCCCAATAATTAACTAAAACTTAAATTAGAAGAGTTGACAATAACAGGTGTGTGATGAATTTTTAAATTGCTTCTGGAAAGTTACAGTCACAGATTTAATAGAAAATTATTACAAGTTAAATATATGTATTAAATATCTAACAATGATTTGTACACCCATAAAATTTAGAATATTTGAAAGTTAGAGTTACAATGGAATAATAATTGTAAACTTGAAAAAGAAGATATAACTGAAAAAAAAAAGAAAATCCTCTCACAATTGAAGAAAAAGCCAAAAAAGAAAAAAGAAAGGATATGCAGCACATGACAAAACAAGGAAGGCTGGCTTGGATAAACAAAATATTAATGGAAGTCAAGGTTTCAGAGTCTCCCACTGAGAGAATTTCACACCAAATTTAAAACAAACGGTGACAGTTTTTCTGTAGATATAAGACTGCAGTATTTCTCTTGCTTATTTGTTTCATTTGGTGCAATGTCTTTCAAGGTAATCCACGTTGTGGGAAATAGCAGGAACATAGTTTCTAAAGCTGGATAATATGCTACATTAATGTTATCACACACACACATATCCATTCGGTGCTCTAAGGACAATTAAGTTTTTGCATATGCTAATTATTACCACACACAGAAGCTAACTATGGGGGATATTAGACATGCTTCTGTAACAATTTTAGTCTTTACATTTCACAAGGGAAAAATAAGGGGAAATAAGTTTGGAAAGTTAAAATTAAAAATGCAAAATATATTCAAAATGAATAAAAATAGCATATATAATGAGTAAAAGGCTGCAAAAGATAAAGGGTATGGCTTTGAAGGGGCAGTTACCTAGAAAATAATATAGCCTCATGTCGTTATTGATGAAAAATAAAGTGAATATCTATAAAACTACAGAGATAACTTAATAAAATCTTCATAATATTCAAGGATGAACTTAATGTAGCTTTAATCAAGTATCATTCAGTCAGGAGCACAGAAACCAAGAAAGTTTGATAAATGAAATTGTAATCAGTATTTGCCTATTCACATGTTTACGCATTCCTCCTTTCAAACCACACACTGTTTCTCATGCATAAATGGATATTGACAAAATGGGACTCTGCTCAACTACAAAAGAAATCAACAGTCAAGAGAAATAGCTATCAGACCACAAAAATCAATTCCTAGCCTGGTGACCAAAATTAATATGATCATGAATGTCATACATACTAATTTGTGAAAATTAATGATAAACATTTAAAAATACATATAGCTGAATTATAGCAAAAATAAGTTATATACAAAATGTTCAGGTGTAGTTTAATAATTAGGGAACCCTGTAGCTTTATTTATATCTATATCTACATATATACTTAAAAGAAAGTTTAAAGAAAGCCAGTAGGTACAAAGCTATAAACTCCAAAAGTTAAAAAAAAAAATCTCATGGGATGAATAAAAGAACAGGAACAAAGAAAGTAAAGTGGACATTTTCAGAATAAGGTTTTAAAAGGAGGATGGAAAGTGCTCAGTGGTTAAGAGCACTGGCTGTCCTTCCAGAGGTCATGAGTTCAATTCCCAGCAACCACATGGTGGCTCATAATCATCTACAATAGGATCTGCTGCCCTCTTCTTGTGTGACTGAAAATAACTACATATACATAAATAAATCTTAAAAAAGAAAGACTATCCTAAAACCCTAAATCTCAGGGTTTACAAAGGTGAATAAGGCATACTGGCCTCTTAAAGACAATTCTCACCACTTCTAGGTTTAACCACAACTTTAAGTCTCAATGTCTAGAAGTCAACTCCAAGTAGGAACTGCATTGCAATCTGTACGCCATACTTTGTACATTTATTTAAAGACTTGGCACTGAACAACACAGCAAGGAATTTATCCCTACAATAATCAACCTGGATGTACCTGGTTGTTGATATGTCACAGGATCACGGTTAGACCAATGGGAAATCATGGGCAGTTCATGAATCTTCCCCCCTTCCTTTGCATGAAAACACTATTCTATGTAGTTCTTCAGAAGGTCACTTCTGTTTGTGAATCACTATAGAAGGTCCTCTTTACCGTTTTTTTTTTTTTTTTTCATTTTTCATTTTACTCTTCATGACCCCTATTCCTGTCCTCTCTGGATAAGAATGGTAAATATTAAAACAGCAGCAACAACAACAACAAATGAAGGATAAAAGCTAAAAGCATCATGTCACAAATAAATAGACTATTAAATAGGGAAAATATCTTTATACTTCTAAGAAAAAGTTATGTTACTTCAATGTAAAAAAAAAAACTTCAATCAAATCAGCAATTTGGTAGAATCATGCCATGTCTAAATTGTTCAAAAAGTGGCAAAAGGATTTAAACTGCTATGATAGCCTATACAAGTTTGTCTCCCCAGTGTTCATGAGGTAGAAGCACAATACCTTGGGACTGAGGTATTGGAGCCTTTAAGAGGTGGTTTGTTCATGCAAGTACAATATATAGAACTTCTCACAAGACTTGGTTTATTTCCAAATAAGTGGGTTGTAAAAGGGTAATCTGGGTCCTTCCCCTGTCTCTTGCTTTCTTTCTTCATATGAGGTCATCTGTCATGCAGTAAAGTGCAAGCAGTACTCTTGGTACCATGCTGTAGGTGTTTTCAGGCATGAGAAACAGAGCCAAATCAGCAACTTATTCTATACATGGTTCCTCTATTTAGTCCTGGCTGGCCTTGGACTCTCTATTCTCCTGCCTCAGATTTCCATGAGCTGATAATTGTGGGCATGCATTAAAGCCCTCCGTTTTGTAGTAAGTCGTATTTTTTCAGTCATGTTTGAAGCTCAAAACCAGAATCTTGTGCATTTTAAGCAAGCACACTACTACAGAGTGCCACACTTACTCCTGGTTAGTCTTCGAATGTATGCAAAGCATGTTTTCTCCTGTCCCTCATGAAAACTCAATAAGGGTAGGAAATCAGCCAGAAAGTTCCTCATAATATTATGTACACACATATAACACACATAGAAATATCCCAATTTCAATAATATGGAATATAGAATCTCTATTCTATATTTTCAGTTAATCGCCCCACATTCCCCCAGCATTCCCCTAGCCTGGCTTTCCTGAAGTGTTGAGAACTAAGTGAAGATAGAACAACCAAACTCAAGTAATTGTCCTTGGTGCCCTATGTTAGTACCATACAATCTTAGCTTAGAAAACATTCTACTGATTCTACTGTAGGCATTTGTAATCTTTTTCTGAGAGACTCTACTGGGAAGTAGAGTCATTTATACTCCCTGTGATACAAGAAAGTCCCTTTAAAGGCAAACCAATCGTCACAACGTTTCCATTGTTGTTTTGTGCCCATTTGAACTGAGCCTTTTGGGCAGCATTTAAAAGAAGCTCAAATAAGATGTCTCTGCGGCTGACCCACATACAATCCAATCACTTTCTTTTCAAAGTGCCAGAATCCATGCAACTGCCTTCTGTTGCAGTATAAGAGCAACCAATTCCACCTAAAGCTGTTCAGATTTATACTCCTTAGCTCTAAGTTAGACGACAGCCCACTCTGTCCCCACACACCAGGGAACGCAAATCAAACTCTGAATGTTTCTGTCAAGTGTCAAAAGTTATCTCACCTACAGTAAGCTAAAACAGAATCTCTTTATGTCTTTTCCTAGGTGACATAAATTCACAGCATGCCTCAAGTAAAACAAAATACCAATCCTTTTTACAATCACCACTTCAGGTTAGAATTAAAGCAGAAATACCAGAATTCAGAAATCAATCATTTGGAATTAATGTTAATGGGCTGTTACAGAAATATACTTTGATATAGAAATATACTTTCTATATATGCAGAACACAGACACAATCTTAATTTGTAGAGCAAAAGAAGAATGAGTCAAGTTGAATATGTTTTTATTATTTCCAGCAAAAAAATGTATGTCAGAAAAATAAATTTTACACCTCATTTTTGGCTTTAGGTAGCTCTATAATTTAAAAAAATCATTTCAAGAAAGCTTTGAGGGATGTTATCCTGTCTTTTCAATCTCACATATTATACTGTATTAGTCAGGGTTTCTATTGCTGTGATGGAACACCACAACCAAAAGGAATGTGAGGAAGAAAGGATTTATTTCTCTTAATTTTCCATATCACTGTTTATTATCAAATGAAGTCAGGGCATGAACCTTGGGGCAGGACCTGATGCAGAGAACATAGAGGAGTGCTGCTTACTGGCTTGCTCCTCATGGCTTGCTCAACCTAAGACTGCTACCAGCTCAGGGTCTCCACAAACCACAGTGGACTGGACACTCCCCATCAATGGCTAATGAAGAAAATACCTTATAGGTTTGTCTGCCTATGTGTAGCTAAATTTTATGGAGATATTTTCTCAATTAAGGTTTCCTCCTCTGAGATGACTCTAGCTTGTGTCAAGCTGACATAAAATTAGCCAGCCAAATTGTCCACACTTGACACACAAACACATTACTGTTAAGTCATAGGGTTTCCTTTCTGTTCATTCCCAAAACCTCATATTATTAAATGTTACAATAAATTACAAACTTAAAGTCCTGTAATCTTTGCAAATTCAAACACTTTAAAATTCAGTCACCTTAAAAATCCAAAATCTCTTTAAAAGTTCAAAGCCCCTCAGCTATGGGCTCCTGTAAAGTACAACTAAATTTATTTCTATTCTAAGAGGGAACAACCAGGGCACAGTAACAATGAAATAAAAGTAAAACGAACCCCCAACAGTGTAAATAACTCAGTGTCCAGTGCCTTTGATTCACTTATGATTGATGGGCTCCATGGGCTCCTCCAAAGGGCCCAGGCCACTTCTCTGGCTCCACCCTCTTCAACCCACACAGATTGTTTCCTAGGTTCGTGCCAGTTCCATTCCATAACTATTGCTATTCCTGATAGTCATCCCATGGTTCTGGCATCTCCAAAATGCTGGGGTCACTTGCTGCAATTGGACTACACTTTCACCAATGGCCTCTCTTCATGGTGCTAAGCTTCAATATTCTTCATGATCCCTCAGTCCTGGGGCTTCAGCTGCAATAAAGGCTGCACCTTCACCAATGGCCTCTTCTAGCTTCTCACAATGTCACACTTCAGCTGTTCTACATGATCACTCCATGCCTTCAAAACTGGTACCACGTGCGAGACACTTATGTAAGCCCAAGTTTGGAACCAGCACAAAGTACAATGGTGACTGCCTCTAGAATACAGCTTGATCCTGGAAAACACTTCCTAGATTTTTACCTCATTAATAGTGGCCTCCTCTTAATTACCACTATTTCCTTAGTTCTAGATAATCATCAGCAATTGTCCCAACAAAGCAACAGTTTTACTTCAGTGGTACTGGTCTCTTGTTAATAACCATTGATCCCTCAGCCCAAGCTGACCAGAACCATTTATTCTTAGTTCAAAATATCATACAGTCCAGATAGAATCTTTGCTTCACTCTGGAATCAGGCCCCCATTATTTGTATGGCTCTCAACACTATCCTCTAATCTTCCAAGTTTTCAAAACTCCAAAACCTTTGAACACACAACGGTTTTCCAGACCAAAATTCCAAAGTCCTTCCACAATTCTCCCCAAAACACAATGTCAGGTCTGTGGCAATGCCCCATGACCCTAGTACCAATTTATGTCTTAAAAAAGGTTTCTTTTACTGTAATAGAAAACTATTTCACTTTATATTTCCACACCTCTGCTCATCTTAGAAGGAACTTGGGACAAGAAGGAACCTGGAGGAGGCAGGAACTGATGCAGAAATGATGGAAGAATACTGCTTATTGTCTTCCTCCCTATGGCTTGGTCATTCTGCTTCCTTATAGGACTCAGTACTGACAGCTCTGTGGTGACCTCACCCACAATGGGCTGGGCCCTCACCCAGTAATCACTAATTAATAAAATGCTCTACAGCAGTGGTTCTCAATCTTCCTGATGCTGCAACTCTCTTTTTTCTATAGTACTTCATGTTGTGATGCCCCACAACCATAAAATTATTCTTGTTACTTCATAACTGTAATTTTGCTACTGTTATGAAACTTAATGTAGATATAAATGGTATACAACACCAAGGGGGTTGTGACCCACAGGTGGAGAACCACTTCACCACAGGCTTGCCTACAGTCTGATCATATGGAGACATTTTTTTCAATTTGAATGCCCTCCTCTAACATGTTGTTGCAAGATGACATGAAACTAGGCACCACCTAAGTGTCATTTATGTAGATCTTTTTAAATTAATTAATTATTACACTCCAGATTTTATTCCCCTCCCCCACCCACCCGAGGGCTCATCTCATACCTCCTCCCCACCTTCCAGATATACCCTCCTGTCTCCACAAGGATGTCCCCACTGTACCCACCCCACAGACCTCTGTAGATCTTTATGTCATAGTTTTTAAATTGTGTGGTCAGTTTGTCTTGCAGCATGTAACAAGATAGAGGCCAACGGGAAGTACTGTTAATAACGTTAAAGAGAGAACAGTATACGGGGTTGAGAAGTAGGCTAATCATATATTCATTGATTTGTTAGCAAATTTTCTAATTTTCCCTAAATAAAACTCCAAGGAAAGCTAAGATCCCCCCTATATGTAGGCACTCAACACACACACACACACTCACACACACACACACACACACACAGAGAGAGAGAGAGAGAGAGACACACACACATATATGTATGTATATATCCTATAGACATCTGATATTGTAGGAAGTCATTCTTCTATAATATATACATATGGATACTAATAGGTTATATAACTTGTGTCAATGTTGGGTCACTTTTGACAAACTTCTTTCTACAGGATGGGTGCTAATTTCTTGTGACTTGACATTCCTGGTATGGTTCTACAGGATTTCAGGAGATCACATTCAGTTATCAATTTTTACCTCGAGGGGTGCCGGGTATTTTGTATTGCTAAAGTATTTGTCTTTATTCTGAGATGCCATTAAGCTACCAAAAATCATTTGGTTCTTTGGGGTTTTTTTAATCAACAGGCAGAAATAACAGAGCAGCATTGACTGCTAATAGAAGAATTCTGTGAACTTTCCAATGCCTTCTCAATCCTAAACACCTCCAGTCTAACTAGGATTAAGCACCATTGTCAGACCTGGATGCATTCTGAGTATTTTGCCTTTTGTTATTTTAGATTTTTCTTTCGCATGCTTTCACTGCTTTTCCTGCATGTGCTGCAGATCAGCAATTACATTGAATATGAAGAGCTCCCCTTCTAGTGTTCTTCTATGCCACGAGCTTTAGTCACTTTTGTCATTCAGGGCTCCACTTTTTTCCTCTAGTTAATGACTTCACTGAACTCATCTAGGTTTTCTCTCCTCTCCCCAATACACCAGCATCAGAGCCAAGAACTACCCCATGGTAATAAACTGTCTTCTGTCACATGACTGTTTTCTCTCAGGGATCTCTACCTTTCACTTCCTGAAGTCAAGTGTTTTATTCATTATTTTGCTTTTTATTGTTTCAAGAAGAAAAATAAATCTTCCCCTGTTGTTCCCCTATTTCCCTCGCAGTGATATTCTTCTTTACTTTTAAAGAAAAAGAATTGAAAACAAACAGATATAAGTCTACCCTTTTGTGCACACTCATCCATGTATATATGTGCAGATGCATTTTAAACCTCATCCCATGCAGGACTTTACATCGGATTGGCAGAGCTTTTCCAGTGTAGTCACTCATTCTGGTTAAATTGCCTGCTAAAGATTCTACTAAGGCTTCAACCATCATATCTTGTTCTGAAACCAATCAGTCCCTTTTCTTTCTGTGAACTTGAAAGTTGCTTTTTGCAAAGCTCCAAAGAGGAGCACTTGAAACTCTGTGATTTCGAAAGAAACTTCTGTGGGATATACTACAGGCAGATCCCACAGCACCACTAAGCTCACACACAAGTGTTGTAACTCATCCTTTGAAAGACTCCAAGTAAGTCTTTTAAAGAGATGGAGGCTTAGCTCCCATACTCCTTTCCTCAAGATTTCTATTCTAACATTCTTAAAAATGTTTTATTTGAGGGCTACATTTTCAGATGAAATATTAAGTGCTCCTTCTTTCTGCCTGTTCTTCACCTGTTTCTCAAAATAGTGAATTAATTTGCATATTTTCAATACTCTGTTCATTTTATATTAAGGCTATTTCTCCTATCTGATATATTTTGTGATGAATAATTTTAAGTAATACTTTAACATATGAAAGGGAGATTAAACACTGATTAAGATCATAATGTGTGTAGAATATTTTTACTTTCTACTAATAAAGGAACAAATGTTAAAATTTCCCATGTGGAATAGATCAATTCACATTCAATAGTAGGAACTTCATCAGCTCCTGATCGTCCCGTCCTTCTTGGCTCAATATCAAAGCTTTTAACTTTCTACTGCATTTGAAAAAGTTTTACTTCACCTTCATCCATCCCGTCCCCTTCAGGTCTTTATTTACCTACCTCTGGAGTGCCTTTAAATCTGTGTGGTGTCTTTACAGGAAGAGTGGTAGTAACCATTGAAGAGGTTATTTTATTTGGCTTGCCTTTTTCCTAATCCATTAATAATTGCCTAGTGGGCCCATAAAACTGAAAGCTGAGAAAGTGAATAGCGCAATCTTATTTGTTCTGTCCATAGAGAAATAAGTGCACTTGTAAGATTAAATCCTAGAATCCTTTAAGAAACTGGCCCAAATGTCATTGACTTCCAACTGAGAAGTCAATTCTTTCAATTTAGGGAGATAATGCACCATTTTTCATGAGACAAATCTTTTTCACTTTGGAGTTTTTAACAGTATTATCACTAAATATCAATTTAAAGTGCACTTAATGTCACAGTCTATGGATCAAACAAGAAACCATCCATCCCAGATTTAAGTTATTTAAGCTTTTAGATGGTGAAAGTGTGTGTATGAAAGAGAGAAAGACAGGCAGAAGAGGGAGGGATGACATGAGATTAGTTACATAGGAAACATAGTGATTATAAGAGGATGCCTTTTTCTTTTAAGTGTGAATGGATCGATAGACAGATGGCCATGGATAAAACGCACAAATTATCTCAGTACAAAACAAAATAAACAGGAAAGATCGGATAGATTTACATCAAGCCAGAAGTGTGGCAAACATAAGTTTATTGCAATCTTTGCTATTGATTGAAGTGGCAAAGTTTCAGCATTCTGGGGCTGGAATAAAAAAAGTTACATGGCCAAGAACTAAATCTGAGAACTCAATTTATTGAATAAAACATATGAATTTTGTAAAACATATGAATTTTGTAAACAATTAAAGATAGAATTCCTTGAGACCTGGCCAGGTGTCAAAATAAGTTTGAAATTAAAGGAATAAGAAATAAAACAGAATCTAGGATCACATGTTGGGTTCCTCTAGTAGGCAGAAAGAAGATAACGAGGAATCTTGTGAAGAGAGTTCGATTTTTAATTGCCCATCAAATTTTGGTGAGGCACCAGCAAAGAAAACATTATGTTATGATGAGATTTAAATTACAGATACTCATTTACCTGAATTGTGCTGAAAGAAACTGAGAAAAATGCACAGCATATAACCCTAACTCATAATCAGAGATCCGAGGTTGAAAGCTGCTTTTTATTGAAGTAGAATATCCTTAGGGTTTAAAAGGTTTTAAATGAGCCAATATGTTTAGTAGTGAATCTAAAAGAACAGCTGTGGCTGTAAGGAACTTTCTACCCTCAAAACACAGTGTCATATAAATACCTTTATTAATAGAGACTTCGGTGAAATATAAAATGCAAAATGATCAAGTTCTCTCTCCCTTCCATTAAAGAGCTGATGTGCTACCCCTAGGTGTTGTCTGTCATGATAATGGCAGGGGAGAGTGGGACCTGATCAATTTTTCCATACAGTGGTGACAATATCGTGTTTTTAAAATATATATACCCAAGATGTCAAGATGTTCCTGATAATCCTGGCTGCTCTAGAAATTGAGACAGGAGAATTGGATTTGAGATCAGGGCTTTAAGACTGGCCTAGAACTGACTCCTGGACTCTGACCTCATAGGTAGCAATGAATATCCCAGTGGGAGCACCAGTGGAAGGGGAGGCCCTGGTGCTTGCTAAGGCGGAATCCCAGGGGAAGTAGGAGGTTGGGGGGGGGGCTGCAATGGGGGGAGGATGGGGAGGGGGATGTTTGCCCGGAAACCGGGAAAGGAAATAACACTCGAAATGTATATAAGAAATACTCAAGTTAATAATAATAATAATAATAAAAAAAGACTGGCCTAGAAAACACAACAAAACTTTTTCTCAAGAACAAAGCATATCTAGGTGAAATTAATTCACAAGGTCATTAAGTATGCCTTCAGAATCATTAGAAACTAAGTTAGTGGATCCCAGAAACAAAAAAAGAAAAAACTCATCAAATGGAATTTTTACCTCTTGAATATCTTTATCATGATCATTGAGATGGTGTACTCCCACCGTGCCCATTTTATCCTGTCAGTTAACTGTTTCACAAATAAATGATAACCACTCCAAAGCACCAACAGAACAAGATGATGAAATAGAATTTAATCTCACAGTGTATATGGACAGTAGTGTGCAAGTAAACTAGAAGGTAAGCAGGAAGCATATACTTTAGTTACTTCGAGATTATAGTTTTAATCATGCAGGTTTTAAGTGGAAGTTTGATTTCTAAATACATTTAAATTTACTCTCTGAAATGTCTTTTTCTAAATATTGTTTTATTTTTATTTTTGTGTGCATTGGTAATTGTCTTGTTTATATGCCTGTGTGAGGGTATCAAATCCCCTGGAACTAGAGTTACAGACAGTTGTGAGCTGTCATGTGGGTGCTGGGACTTGAACTCAGGTTCTCCTGGAGAACAGCTCTTAACCATTGAACCATCTATGTAGCCACATCTGAAACTTCTTATGCAAAGAATTGCACAGTCAGAGTCATTGCTTCTCATATTAAAATACTTGTCCTCTCTGATTTTTGGAGGGATATTTTGTTCTTTGTTCCTGGTTAAAATGTCCATAAGAGGATGACAAACTACCATCATAATACAAATATTTGTTTCTAAAATGTAAGCAAAATTCACATGCAACCAAATACCCCACAGAATAAATGAAATCACATGAAAACCTGATCTAGCATAAATGAAATATATAGTCATCGTAACTGCAGTGCTATGATAGAAAAAGAAATAAACACAGATTTTTTTAAAGCCTATTATATATATGCTGGAATATATAGCCCAGCTAATATGAAATTATTCTTTTTTCAATGTAAAATTGAAGGAAATTTTTTCTTTATTAATATCATCTTTCCTCTTTGTTATGCATAAACACAGTCATAAACTGCAAAGTTTGAAAGTCTTTTCCTCTTAGAGGGAGTACAGTTAAAGTGAAATATTGATAGTCTCAGAGAAGCCAAAAAAGTTTTCTGACAATTGCAGGACACAATATGATGTAGAATCTACCCCAAAATATATACTGCTGGACAGTCCAGTAGAACAGTAAGCAATAATAGGAGTAAGTCTACCAGTTAAGAGAGCATTTCTGCTTTAGCATGCCTAGCACTTGGGTATGTATTTGAGTCTTTATTGTAAACATCAATTTTTACACAAAGAGTAGGGCTTTATAATAGCAAAGTTAAAAAGGTAGCACTTTGAGTTTACCAGAGAATTCATTAAATCTTTGCATCTTGCCCTTGAGTCTCTTAGATTCCATTAGAATGTTCATATGCAACCTTTGAATCAATTGTGGAGCCAGTGATACAAATCAGTGGTAGAGTACATGCATATCATTTGAAAAGACTTTGTTTTCATTCCCAGAACCACCAAGTAAATATATAAATAGATAACAGCAGTTGCGGTCTGGAATTGCATATTTTCTACAGGGCTAAGTGTTATTCATATGAGCAATAATAGCTAGCGTTTCTTCACTTATTTCTGTCTGCCAAACACACTGCACCAAAGTGCTTTACTATTTCACATACTTTTCCAATATACTTGAAGAAAAGTCAGAGGTTTTTAAAGACAGAGTACGTTACCCAAAGTAATAGTTAATAAGGTGAAGGGCTGAAATTGAAACAAGTCTTTACTTAGCCCTGCACTCTCTTTCATTCAAATGTCAGTATAGACATTCAGATTATTTTAATTTCTTGTGGCACGGGATTAGACAGGACATAATTAAGATGACTCAAGCCAGAACACATTCTTCTGTCTCTTGTACTTTTTGGAGTTTACCATAGAAATTTTATGTTTGTAGAATCAAGAATCAAGTAGCATTTGACACATGTTTTGGAACATTTCTCATAATATAATGCCCTCACATGTGATAACACATGTTATCACATATAACAGAACGGGAGCCTGCAAGTTGATTCAGCAGGTAAAGTCACTTGTCACAAAGGCTGACTACCTGAGTTCAATTTCCAGAAATGAAAATGGTAGGGGAGAACCAAACCCCAAAAAAGTTGGTTCTGATGCAGTCCCAAACACTCATAAAATTGATATGGAAAGGGAGATTGATTTTCAAAGTCCAAACATTTTCATTTTTTATATATTTTACTTAGCTGTTCATCATGAAGTTTAGTAAATTCATTATCATAGATACTGTAATGAATATGGTAGTACATTGATCATTTTTACATACTAATTTCATTCTATGTGTAAACATGTGCACATGAGGAAAGAGGACTGTGAGTTTAAGATCAGTCTGAGCTACATGGTAAGTTCCAGGCTAGTATAGCCTTGGCATAAGACCCTGTCTTCAAAGGAAAAAAGGCAATCGTAAAACCAAGCTAGGAGAAACAAAGGAACAAAATTTCTCAAGGCATATCTGATATATTTTTAACACAGTAGGCGTCAAAGTATGTTTAACATATTATTTCTTCAGGATTCCTCCCTTTTCTGAATTCTAAATGGAAGAACTAAAATGGCGATGTAAGACTAGCGATCCATATTCTATCTTTGGCAAGCTTGTACAAGCACTATTGTAACTGTAATGTAAAAGAACTGTAAACTAGGAACTTCCTTCAGGTATGAAACGCCATTCAGGACTGCTGCTTCCTGAGTGCTCTTTTCTTTTAAGGTCTTATTCTTTTCTTCTCCTCTCTAGCCCCTCTGAAATTGAATCTGACTGTAAAGGTGAGCTGAGTGTTCATATGGGGTCTCGAGCCCCTCAAGCTCTTCTTAGTCCTTTCTCTGATTCCTTCAATGGGGTCTAGTTTTTTTCAGTTGTTTGGTTTGGTGGCATTCCCATGTATTTGCCATATTCTGGCTGTGTCTCTGGGAGAGATCTCTGCATCAGTTCCTGTGGGGCCTGCACTTCTTTTGCTCGTCCATCTTATCTGGTTTGGTGGCTGTATATGTATGCCACAAGTGAACAGGCCTGAATGGATGCGTTCCTTCTGCCTCTGTTCTAAACTTTGCCTCTCTATCCTCTCACAGGGTATTCTTGTTTCCTTTTAAAGAAGGGGAAACATTCGCATTTTTGGTCATCCTTCTTGAGTTTCCCCAACCAACAGGCATTCCAGGGGCTAAGCCACTGCCCAAAGACTATCATGGACTGACCCTGGGCTCCAACCTCGCAGGTAACAAATGAATAGCCCAGTAAGAGCACCAGTGGAAGGGAAGCCTTGGTCCTGCCAAGACTGAACCCCCCAGTGAACATGATTGTTGGGGGGAGGGCAGTAATGGGGAGAGATGGGGAGGAACACCCGCGCCTATAAAGGGAGGGGTAGGGGGTTGGGGATGTTGGCAAAACCGAGAAAAGGAATAACAATCGGATGTAAATAAGAAATGCAAATTAATAAAGATGGAGAAAAAAATCAAAAAAAAAAAGGAAAAGAAAAAAAAAAAAAAAAAAAGGTGAGCTGGTGATTGGGTCATTTTTTTATTAAATTCATTACAGTTATTTTATTCTAAGGCTTTCATTATTGCTGGTGCTGTTGAAAACATTATTATTTATTTACTTTTTGTGTAACCCACTGTCAATGTATAACAATGCAACTGGTCTTTGGCTTTCTATATCCTAAAGTAATTACATTTTACTAATTTGAATAATTTATGGTACCTGCTTATGCAACCTTTATAATCTATTGACTGTTTTCTGAAAGTGTAAAACTTTGTTTATATGCATTGCAATGAAGTCCTTTTGATTTTATTGGTATATAACATTTTCAAGAGCTTTTGTAACATAGAATTCCAATAATTCTGGTATTTTGTTAAAGATGATGAAATATGCAAGAACTTCCTCGATGGTTATCCATTTCTAAACTGAACTTGAATAAATTAAGTTGTCTTGTCATCTGTCTATCCATTGTCACAGATATCAAGTAGTAACCAAGTGCAGCTAGTCAAAGTAGATTATTTTATATACCTATGGAGCATTTATTCATAAAAAAGCGTCAGTTCAAACAGATATATTTTGAAGTTTATACTGAAGTAGAGCATGTTAGAAATTTTTTTCTTATCATTAAGAATTTCTGAAAACTTTCGTTTTCTACACCCCTTGCATAATATAAAGGGAAAACAGATGTCAGAAAGACCATTCAGTTTTATTTTTCTGCAGATTCACCATTATGGATTATTAAAAGACCATTATAACGACTAAAAAATATGTTGCTATTTAAGCCATTTACCAGATCCCTTAAAAAGGACTCTAGTACTGGTTTCTGCACTGCTAAAACTTAATCACTTAACTTGAGACCCAATGCTTTACTGAACAAAGGGACAGTTACTGAAAATGTTAGGGAGGGGAAAGAAAAGGAGCAAGACCACACAGAGAAAAACCAGATGCGATTCTTACATTTAGTCCTGATAGATCATGAAAACTAATGATGTAACTTCCAGAACTGCATGCAAATCAGAGCATTAATCTCCAGCAAAATGGTTTATGTTATAGGAACCCACAAACTGATTTCCTTCAACTGCAGTAAATCAAACATGGTGGGTAGTTTCTGCTTGACTGATGAGTACACATGCCAATGGCAGGAGGGCAGTGACATACGGAAGAGCAATACATTTTTTTCTGACACTTCAGAGCCCTTGCTCAATGACACTAAAGGAAGATAGAAGACTGCAGGAGAAAACGCAAGCCTGTCTCTATTAGCTGCAGAGCCATCCTCCAGACAGCAGCTCCAAGGTGATTTGGGGCTCTGTGTTGGAGCTCACACATTTGGTCTTAAATAAATGAGTACTCTGAAGGAAGAAAATCAATAGTTCTCTCAGAATAGCATTTGCATTTTCCTTCCAATTATGGTATTCTCCCAATAACTTAGATTTCCTATAATGGCAGAGAGTGACATTGCACAACTTTTAGACTTTATGACACAGTACCCATTTAAATTTTACTAGAGCTTGTGTTCTTTGTACTCATCAACAATACCCTCCTTCTGTTTTGTCTGTATAAATTTCCATTCATAGTGGGACAATGAGAGACAAATGTGTACAAACAAATTAGAGCAAGCATGTTACACATTATGTTATTATAATTCGTGTAGAAGAGATTTTGAGATATCTGTTTCCAAAACAATTCTCACTAATTTTTCAATTTTCGTAGCATTTTCCCAAACCTCGTCAAATGTTATGGTGTTGGAACCCACCAATTTTGGATTTTAATAGCTAATATAATTCTATGTAATAGGAAAATTCTAAAGTTTCAAAATAGTAATGTTGAGTTACTTCTATTTTGACTTATGTTGCCTCTGTTTCCCTATGGATCCCTGTCAAAGGACTCCAAGAATCTGAAGTGCCATGTCAGCTGAATTCATGGCTGACCAAGTACATGAGTCAAAATTGATGCAGTAGAACTGAATATAAGTAACTTACATTATTCAGCTACATTCTGTGAGTCGGGACTGGAAAAGAAAGTTCCTGATATTGCCACAAAAGAACCAACCAACCAGGGAGCTGGTCCTTTTCAGGGCTACCAGGAAGATCATTCATAAAGATATGTGACAAGTTGGCAATAAGACACAGGCAAGTTACCAGTTTTAAGATAGAAAAAACATTGTAGCAGATGTGAATGCAACATAATGTCAAATGTGATTTAATATACCTTTTTTAAGTAAGAGCTGTATTTGTTTTCTAAAGAGGGTTTCCAGTCTTCTAAGTGCACATTAACCCACAAAAACAAACAAACAAACAAAAAAGAAAAAACCCATAAATTTGTGTTAGCCTTGTACCCACTGATACTAAAGGAGATGAAACCAAAGAGATGGTAAAGCAGAAAGAAATACAGATTGGCAGCTGCCTCTGGGCTCATGTCATACCCTGGAGTTAAAACAGACACCAGAGAATGGGTACCACATATAGTCCCCACCATTACAGGTATGTGTCACACTAATTCTGTGACCAATGAGACATGCTATTTATATTGTGACATAGTTTTTCACCACTCATACTACTTGGACTGAGTATGCCAGTGATCCCTCATTATCATCGGAACTCAACTATTAATTGTATAAAGAAATCTCTATCATTGGCTCCTATTGTCTGATTGTTATCACCCCACCACTAGAATTGTGTAGTACTGAAAAGTGGGTCTCTTAAACATTGTCATTGCATATGCTAAACTCAAAGCTATTAATTTCATAAAAGGAAGCTATGGAGACACTACATTCTTGGGGCCAGTTGGAAGCAAAATAGCAGAACAAATTTATAATCTAAGACGCATCTTCAGGAGAAAATTATTTATTCTGAATCAACATTATACAAATGATAGGTATAACTGATTCACCATACATGCAAGTCTTAATGTAAGGCCATGACATATATGAAAAATAAAAGGTAATATGAAATGTTCAAATGAACACAATAGCTCCTACCAATGGACCACAAAGAATTACTATTAATAAAAATTCATGGTAAAAACCAAAGAATAACTATTTTTTTAAATTGAGGGGAATCCCTTATAATATTGATAGTTAAACATAGAAAACAATGAGAAATTCATCAGAGAGATAGAAATCTTGAAAAAGAACAAGACACAAGTGTAAATTAACATTTCAGTTATAAAAATACAATTAAATATCTCCAGAAAGGCTAGATCAAACAAAAGAAAAAGCATACCAACTTGAAGATGAGTATTTTCAAATATGGTATTAAAACAATTTTTGTTAAAAGAGAAGTAAGACCAAATGGATCATTAAACCATATTAACCTTTTGGGATTTTTCCCAAAGTGAAAAACAATTGAAGACATACAGAAAACCTATTCAATGAAGTAATAGCTGAAAACTTATCTGTCTTGGGAAAGATCTGATCATCTAAATACAGGAAGCACTTATGATCTAAAATGGACATATGACAAGGTGTCATCTCTTGACATAGTCTAGTTGTCAAAAGTAGAGGGCAAATAGACAATTGCCAACACTAAAAATACCAAGTCACATGTAAGCAAATGCTTATTATATGAACATGTTTCTAAGTAGGAACCTTATGAACAGAAAAAAATAGAATGACTATTTTAAGGATCAAGAGAAAACAATTTAAGCCCAAAATACAACAGAAGATACATTACATTAGGCAACCTTTAAAATATCTTTAGGAAGCCTAAATACAATAGCAAAAAAAATATAATTACTTTATTAAGAAAAACAAACCCTATGAAACTAAGCAGCTTGTTTGAAATAAAGATACACCAAAGAGACTATCCATACAGTCACCTAACCACAAAAAGGAGCAACTAATGATGTTCAAAACACATAGAAAAGACAACAAAATGACAGGTATGTATGTATCAATTAAAACCTTTACTGTAAATGGACTAAATCCTCCAATTTAAAAAAAATGCAGAGTGGCTAAATGGATTCAGAAAGAAAGTATATTTCTAAGAAAATCACTTTTCTAGCAAAATATATACAGACCAAAATTGAAATGCTGGTTAAAGTTACCCAATGCAACTGGATGCCACATGCACGCTAAATTAAAGTAGGTATTTTTAGATCAGATGAAATAGACTTCAAGACAAAGACAACAAGACAGAAAGAAACAAAAGGTCACTGTGTTATGAAGTAGTGATCAATTCAAAATAAAATAAAACAATTTTAACTTGCATAATGCCACATCCTTTTTTTTGTGTGTGTGTGAGTGTGTGTATTTGTGTGTTTGTGTGTGTGTTTGTGTATGTGTGTGTGTGTGTGTTTGTGTGTCTGTGTGTGTGTGTGTGTGTGTGTGTGTGTGTGTGTGTGTGTGTGTGTGTGTGTTGGGGCTGGGGGACAGGGATATGTACAGGAGACCTAACCCCAGGGTTTGAAAATCAGAACACCTAAATTTATAACATAGGTATTACTAGTGCAAAAATGACAAGAGTCTTTAATGTACTAACAGTAGGAAAATGTGAATATCAAATATGCCTCTCATTTAAACTATATCCTAATCCAAATGGACTTAGGGCACTTATAGCTAGGCGTGGCAGTGGGTACTCAAGAGGCTTTGAGTTCAAAGGTTGTCAGAGCTACATAGAAATGCAAAGGAGGTGTGGAGGTAGAGGGTAAAGGATAGATGTGGGAAGAGATAGAGAGATAGAGATAAGGAGAGAGACAGACAGACAGACAGACAGACACACAGAGAGAATGAGATTAACCAAACAATCCATTCACTCAACATAGTATTAAATCCTTAGAGCAATTGGGCAAAGGAAAGAAAATATACAACAATAGAAAATGAAGATAAATAGTAATTTTTAACAGATGATACATTATGCAGATAAAAGCCCCAAAAACCCCACTAGTACTATTAGAACTGACTGAAGAACTTAGAGCTTGCCAGATACAAAGTCAAAATTAATAGGTAGTGGTGGGGCACACTTCTAATCCTAGCACTTAGGAGGCTGAGGCAGGCAGATTTCTGCATTTGAGATCAGCCTGGTCTACAAAGGAAGTTCCAGGACAGCAAAGACTACACAGAGAGACCCTGTCTAAAAAATCATAATTAATTAAGTTGAGAATAAATTAAATCAAGTAACTGAAAGACCCCTGTGGTGAAGAAAGAAACCAAAAATCTGGAAAGTTTTCCCATATTCATACTTGAGTTATTTTCATTACAATGTCCGTACTATCTTAATACTATATTTGAAAATACTCATTTTCAAGTTGGTATGACTTTTCTTTTTTTGATCTAGCCTTTCTGGAGACAATTTACATATTCATATACTATATCACACCATTGACATCATTCATGCAATTGTAAAAAAAATTCAAAGATTCATATGAAAGATCCCAAACATCCAAAGCAATTCTGAGCAAAATAAAACCGTAGGTGTCATACTACAAAATATATTACTGCATTGTACTAATCAAAACACTGAGATATTGGCATACAAAGCAACACAGAATAAATCCCCCGAAATTTCACTTTGCCAAAAAGTACCTTCATTCATTTACAGCTAAGTAATCCACAACAGAGTTGCCACATACATAGGGAAATGATAGCTGAGGAATATGGATATTCAATTAGATTTAAACTAAATAACGAGTCGTCATAAAAATGGACTGAAAAATGGAACAGGAAGGTCTCAATTTAAGACCAGCAACTGTCAAACTACTATAAGAAAACTATTTTCTATAGATGTACTTCAAAATAAAAGTATGTAAAACACATTTTTGATAAGTCACCAAAAAGAATTAAAACACATAGAAATATGGAATTATATCAAACTAATAGACTTCTAAAAGGCAAATTAACAACTAATAACAACCTATAGAATTTGAAAATAGTTTTGGAAATTATTCATTTGAGATCACTAATACCCAGAATATATAAGTAACTTAATATATTCAAAATCTATATATTCAAAATATTCAAATAATCCAATTAAAATCAGCATATAGTAGGAAGAGGCACTTATCCAAAGAAGAAATTAAATGGCCAACAAGTTCATAAAAATATTTAACTCCATTTGCTTTCAGAGAATTGTAAGTCAAAAGTATGAGATATAATATAATAGTTATAGATGATGAGGTTCTACTTCTTAGAAGGATTAGAGGAAGAAGGAGGGTTAGGGTGTGAAGGAAAGGGGAAATAATGTAAATATAGCACATTCATGTATGAAATTCTCAAAAAATCCCTACATTTAAAAAAAATCATAAGATACCATCTTCCCTCCATAAAAATGTCTATTATAACACTAATAAATGATGGTAAGGATATGGAGAATTACATACTTTTGGTAAAAGATTCTTCAAAAAATGAAAAGTAGACCTACTGGTGACCCAACTAATTCCAAAGAAAATTAAAGCCAAAATCTACAGAGATATCTGTATATAATAAAATTAATTTTTAAATACCAAGTTTTCCTTTCCCTTGCCCAGCTCCCAAAATGATGACTCTGAGAGCAATTAGTTATTATTAAATGCTTTGCCATAAGCTTTGGCTCACTCCCTAAGTAGCTTTTAACTTACTTATCCATTTAATCTACTCTATGTCTATCATTGGTAGCCTCTCCTTCAGTCCCAGCCTGATTTTTCCTTTTCATCTCTTCAGTGTTTCCTTCAGTGTCTGAGTTCCTCTACCTGCTGCTTTACATCTACCTCCCTGGTCTATCTCCCTGGTCTCATCTCTAGTCTTGTCCCCTTGGACCATACCACCAGCATCCCCCACAACTATCTTTAAACGGACCCTGATTTTCTTTATTTTTGCCTCTTCTTTCATAGTAGTTAATTCTTTTAAACTCCAAATCTTATTGTGTTTTCCCCTTTGTTTAACACTCCCAAAAGCTTCCCGTAACACTTTAAATCCTTGCTCGTGGTGGCTTGTGTGGTCTGACCTCTGCACACTGGCATGTTTGCCACGTCCCATCTCCTCTTCACTCACACAGTTCAGAGGCTCTGGCTGTTTTGTTCCTGGATCCCAGCCAGCAGTCTTCTACTTCAGGGCCTTTGCTACAGCATTTGCTTCTCTTAAATCAGTTTTCCCCCAGATGAATTGGTTCATACCTCTGCCATTTTCAGAAAGAGCTGTGTTCGAGGTCACCCCTTTGAAAGCCCCTGCCTATAGGCTTAGCTGTTTCAAACCTACTTTAATAAAGGTTATTAAATACTTCAACCTCCCCTCTAGCCCACCAACCAAAAGTAGGGGAGAAAGGTGATTGATAGGACAAAGGAGATATGGACCTGTTTAGTAGTAGTTCATTGGGGGCAATGCCACTCTTCATTGTCAGGATATCAGCAGTCCAGCCTAAAAAACAACCACAAATCAGTAGCAGCAGTCCAGTCCAATCACCAAACACCAAACACGAATCAGTAGCAGCAGCTCCATCCAGAAGAAACAGTGAGGCCCCACCAAATTGGTCCCAGTGTATGGAAGCTGCAGGAAAGAGCTAGAATACCACAAGAAGTTTTTTTGGCATGTTTATCTCTATGAAGTTACGACAAGCAAAGATCGGTGAAGACCAGCAAAGGTTTTGCAAGGCAATTGAATGGAATCTGCAACCTCCAGCATGGCAGAATTCTTTGGGTTACCTTAAACATATTCTCTATAATATCTTTGTCGGAATCAGCTAACAAAATATCATCCATTTCATGATTCATGCTGTTGTACAAAATATTGACTTAAAGTTGGACTATTTAACATTTCCTGTGAAAATATCTTCCAATGGTATCTCTTTAGAGGACCAGTGTTGTTCAGAATAGGAGATTTTCCCTATCCTGCTCATCCACGAGTATGGCCAAAAAAAAAAAATAATAATCTTTTAAGCCAATTATTGTAGGTATAATCCCTGTAACAAAGAAGGTAAAGAAAAACAAAAACAAACAAACAATAGAAAACAAACAAACAAATGAAAAGAGGAAGCCCAGGCTGTAAAGGTTGTTTGATGTAAAAGCTGAAAAGGTTAGTTGAATTACTTTATTAACTGTTCTTAAATCATTAACATTCTCCATTTACCTGATTTCATTTTTATAACAAACACAGCAGATTCCATGGGCTGGTAGACTCTGCTCTATGTTGAGCCTCCAGCTGCTCTTGTAACAGTTGTTAATGTGCCTGTAATTTTTCTTTTGTTATAAGACTGATTCATCCCTACTCCCTGGCTCCTGAATATTCTACTTCATGTTGAAGAAGTCTACGTTATCCAGCCTGCTTTGTAATATGACATCAAGGCAACTATGAGCAGTGTGCAGCAGGATAGAAGTCTGAAGGAAGGAAGCTATTCTATTTCTACTTGTCATTCTGCTCTGGGCAGCACCTCAGGCAGCAGATTCCAGGACAGGCCAGCCACAACTTCAGCTTGTGCCAGGTGACCCCATGCTGGTTGTCAGTGATGCCACTGATCCCTCATTGCCCCTCTATCCCCATATAGATATGGCTGATTCTGACAAAGATGTTTTAGAGAATATGTTTAAGGTAACACAAAGAATTCTGCCATGCTGGGGGTTACAGTATATACTTCTTTACTCCAGCGTTCATCACAGTAGGTGAGATGAAGTCAGCCTACTTGGCCTTCAACAGATGAGTAAAGAAAGCAATGCGTTTTTATGGCTCATAAACCAATGTAATATAATTCAACTACTCAATGAATCAAATCCTATCACAAAAAAAAGAGTGGAACTAGAAAATATGCGTAGTCTGTATGTCAGATATAGAGGCAAATTCCATAATTCTCTTTTATATATAAATGTTTAAAGGGAGATAAATGAGTCAGATATAGTAGGTCAAGTCTGTAGGAAACAGGAGGAAGAGACATTAGGATTCAGGTCAAGGTTACCCTGGACTATACAGGGAGTTCAGAGTCAATAGGGGACATACATTGAAACTTTGTTTTCTAAGTCAAAAGACAAAGCATACCAAGTTGTTTAAAATGTATTGACTAGAGGCTGTAAGATAGAAGGATACTGGGAGGTTAGAACTGGCTATCAAAACAATATTAGGTAGAATTATAAAGTTCTAGCATTCTAAAGAGTAGTAAAGATGTCTACTTTTTCCAGCAACCTATTATATAAAAAATATTAAAAATTAGAAAAGACAGGGGCTAGACAGATGCCTCAGTGGTTAAGAGCACTTGTTGCTCTTACAGAGGACCAGGTTTATTTCCCAGTACTGATGTGGTGGTTCACAGCCATCTGTAACTACAGTTCCAGGGAATCTCCCACCTCTTCTGAACTCTTCCTGTACCAGACATGCACGTGGTGCAAACATGTACATGCAAGTAAAACAGTCACACATGTAAAAACATAAAATCTCACTTTCTCAAAATATGGGCTACCAATTCGGATTTATAAAGATTCAAAAATTTACTGTGACAGATAAAAGTAAATGCATAACCATTAGCTGTATCAAAGAAAAATGTTTCATTTTACCAATTAATTTATCAACCATTTGTGAATTAACATTTTATGCTAGATCCTACAGCAAGAGGCTAAAATCAAAGTAATAAGTGACAAAGACAAACACTTTCTCTTAGTGGCACCAAAAATTAGGAAACTGAAATGTGCTAAGGAACAGGAACATTTATTTATATTGTCATTTCTAATTGACATGCATACTGTATTCCTTGTCTTCATTGAACTTAGGGTTTGCTAGAAGAAACATGATAAAATAATGACACGAATGTTTTATTCATGATAAGTGTCACAAAGAAGTGCCAAGAATTGGAGACTGTAAAATCTTATAAGATAGGGAAAAAAAATTCAGACATAGTAGCACACTCCTGTAATACAAGAGCATGGTAGGCAGAGGCAAGACCACGGCCAACAGAAGTTCCAGGCCAGCCAGTTCTAAATAGCAAGAAATTGTATTTAAAGCTCAAACAGAAAAAGATGAAGGAAAAAATCATGTCTTTCATGTGAAAAAGGTGGATGGGAGAAGAAGAGTATTTCTGGAAGGCAGTATATACAAAAGACTGAGGCAGTATATACAAAAGACTTTCCTCAGTTCTGGGGAAAATGCAAACCTGATTGACACACAGGAAATAAAAGGTAAAATGGCATGGTAATGGACTGTGAACTGTGATGGGCAATTTTCAGACCAGAGCCTAGTTGCCAGTTTTCTATTGATCTTACAATAAAATGCATTTTAAATATAATTCAATATATTTCAAATTGCCATTAAAGATGAGGAAGCAATGGCACAGCAGTTAAGTGCACTTAATTGCTCTTGCAGAGGACCCAGCTTCAGTTCCCAGCACTCACACTGGCCTGATCGCAACTTCCTGTCACTCTTGTTCCAGCGAATCTCTCTCCCCTATTATCTATAGGCACCTGAATACACGTGATGCACATAAACGCATTCAGGCACATACATATACATAACTTAACCTTGAAAATATATTGATTCAAAATGGTTATACATTCATCTCTTTTGAAAAGTGAGGTGAAACATATGTAAAGCTTTCCTTACACCAAAATGTTTGAATTACTGATTTTAACTATTGTGATTGTATACATATGGAAATTGGTTTAGTGAAGTAACCATATGGGATAATAAGCATAAAGGAAATGTATTCTTCTGCATGAAAGATGTATCAGGAAAACGTGCAGTTTTTAAGAGCAAACTATAGAATTTTCTCTAAAAGGCAGGAAACAAGATTTAAGGGAACATAGGAAAGTTTTCGTTTTTTTTTAAGACACTCATAGCCAGATTTACTGATGAGGACAAACAGAAGAAAGAACGCACCTTCCATCTGAGTAGCAGGTGACTCTACATCATTCTATTTCCCAGCAAGCCTCGAACATTTAACTGTTCCAACATGAATTTACAGTCATTCACCTCACGAAGTACAAGCAAAGAACACAGTACCATAAATTGATGAGAAAAACTGCATTGTGAGTGTGAACATTTCTTTTGGAGGTTGTTAAACTTCCCATTCCAATTCCATTAGGCCTTGGTTTACTTCCAGTACTTTTCTTTCATTGATATTTCATCAAGAAGCCTCTTTTATGAAACTTTGATAAATGTGTGGGGTAAATGCATTAGCTTCTTTCGTGTGATAGAGCTTCCTATGTTTTAAACTAAGGATTTGATTCCAATTCTGAACCTAACATTATTTTCAGCCTTCATTTTTCCACACTCCGAGGCAGAGTTCAGACTTCAAATAGCTGTTAAACTCAATATAACACATATTTAAGATCCAGCCTATGAAGGTTGGGGGTGAGTTTTTCTGACTTTTGTTCTTATCTCTGAAAAGTCAGAGAAGAAAAAAGTAAAAGTTAGATCCTTTTAAACACCATGCTAATGTAGAAGCTTAAACATTGACACCCAACAGATAATACAGTATCTAAATCTAAACTGAAATCTCAGCAGTATTGTAGGAATTATAAATGAAAGAGAAGTATTTATAGCTTCTTGGGTGCTGTACACTGAATAACCAGAGGAGCTAGAGAAAATATTGATGTCTGGGCTCTATTAATTAATTATAACCTTTGCCCCTAGTAAGATCTGAGTATTGGTATATTTAAAAAGCTACCAAAGAAATGCTAATGTTGACAATCACAATTTTAGCTAGTAGGAGTGGCTCAAAGGATGTTAAGAAGATACACTTTCCAGAAAAATAACTGCTGTAGTTGCTTAATAAGCATATCAAATAAAATCAATTACATAAATCTTCAAATCTCAATTATATATGCATATATGCATATTCTATGCATATATTACATATACATTCATATATACATCGATATCAGAAAGGAAATTGGGGCTAGAGAATTGCAAATTACACCAAACTGGACTATATAGAAAATTTTATGATAACTTTGGCTACATGTAAGACATTGATTCAAAAGCATGAAAACAAATCAAAAGCTCTAAGTTATCTCACAAATCATTATTTTATGATGAGTAATAATCCAATGCTCTGGAAATGTCAACCATACTACATTTTAAAGTAATATGCTTGTACCTGTCACTCTAACATTCTAGTTAAAGTTTCTCTTGTTTCCATCCATTTCATCATAGCTGTAGCTGCATGTATATGATGGCAAAGTCAGCTGACAAGGATAGTTAAAAACATGTTTGTCTACATGGAGAGTCTTTCTTTGGATCACTTTCTTTGTTTAGAATCTGGTCAAGTTAAGACTGAGATAGAAAGGAATAAAGACTATTTATTCTTTATGTGATCATCTAGTGTAGATTCAACTGTGCCAATGTCAAGAATTCATTAAACTAAACTCACCAATGTCTGCAACTATGCGTAGAGTAAATACAAGTATATAAAACCAATATTGAAACAACCCTGTAGAGAAAAAGAAGCAATGATTTCATAGTCAATTCTGGAACCAAATGGAAATGCTACTACTTACTTACAGTTTAAGTCCAATATGCCTCTCGCCAGTTTATTGCGAGAAAAACCCAGAAAAGCTGCAGAAAAGACCAAAAAGTATTTGACTGATATTCCACAGTTATTTGTAGAATATTTACTACAGTTCAAGTCAGATGCAAGGTCCAAGAAGATGAAGATGAAAAGGCAAATCTTATACTCAAGGAGACTAGATGATGCTTGGGGTGCTGACATGAAATCTATTGTCACAGAGTATGAAATTACTGAAGTTGCAGTGTGTAGTGGATGGACATGGGAAGGAAATCTAGTGATGCCTACAGGAAGAAAACAACTCCTCATAAAGAAGGCAATCTTGCATTGAAATTAGATTTCAAATAAAAGTTTATAAAAGATATGATCTTAGAGATCATATTCTACACAGAATGAAAAATGGTGTAGTGACCTGAAAAAGAAATGGTAGACTGAGGCAAGTTGGTTGTGGAAGGAGAATATAAAAAGGCATTCACAGAAGACTGTATTAGGAAGCAAGGTATTAGATGCTGTGCCTTGTTATGAATTTGATTTTTTCATGACAAGAGCCAATAAAATATTGTGAACAAGGAACATATGTCGTGTTTGTTCCAGAAGGATCTTTCAAGAAATATTTTGGAGACCAGGTTTGAGATGGATAAAACTTGAGGGAGAGAAAAAAGTAATGATAGGTAATGATAAAATACATAGGTATATTTGCTAAAATTTCAGTAGGAACCGAGCCTAAGTATATAAATCAAAAGTGAATCTATGGAGTGGAGTGAATAGAAATGGGACTGTACCAAGTGTGGTGTGGGAGATCTAGGAAGAGTCTTAGTTCTGAGACATAGACAATAGAATGGATGGCAGCCCTGGCTTATAAGAAATTTCAAAAATAACAGAAATGAGAACATGGAGAGATTATTGCTAAGCTTCTAGAAAATGAGGTGTTTGTGGAGTATTCACTTGAAATTGAAAACATCTGGAAAAACACCTAAAATATAACAACTGATGGTTCTCAAACTTCCTAATGCTATTACAGTTTCTCATGTTGTGGTGACCTTAACCATAAAATTATTTTGTTGTTGCTTCATAACTCTAAGTTTGTTACTGTTAAGAATGATAATATGAACATTTTTGGAGCTAAAGATTTGCCAAAGGGGTTATAGCTCATAGGTTCAAAACCACTGTTCTATATTATAAAGTCCCTAATGCACAAAAATGAGTGATTTAAATAAGTGGACTTTATTCTAAAAATTGATTATTCAAAGTATGGATGTAAAAACTCTAACTTGCACATATGAAAAATATGGCCATGGTAGTACAAATCTTTAATCCCAGCATTCAGGAGGCAGAAGCAGATAGATCTTTATGTGTCAAGGACAGCCCTAGTCTATTTAGTGAGTTCTGAGCCAACTAGAGCTACATACTAAGACACTGTTACCACCAAAGAATTCATATTGTATGGTTGCAGAGAGAGATCAGTGGTAATGTGCTTGCCTTTGCAAACTTGAGGACCCGAGTTTCTTTCTCAGAACCCACGTAAAAAGGCTGGTCATAGTAATGAGTGATTGTTATCCCAAGCACTGGAAAGACTGGTACGAGAAGATACCTGGCCCTTCCTAGCTACCCACTTTAGCCCACTTGGCCTGTTATAGCCTGATGAAGGTCCTGGTATCTTCCCAACCCCCAAAACCCGGAAACAAAAGATAGACTGCCTTTGAAGGTTAACTTAGTCTTAAACATGCATGCAACACACACACACACACACACACACACACACACACACACCTAAAAGTTCATATTGTTTCTCAGTTTGTGAGTATTTCACTCCTTAAAGTCTCAAGAAAAAGAAGTGAATAAAAATAAAGTTAACAAACTCAAAGTTATGCACAAATGATCAAATAATAAGTTCCTGAGGTTATTAAATATATTGATAATTAGAACTCAAAGAAAATATAGAAACAAACAAGGAAATATTTGTCATAACACATGTGAAGAAATCCTATTTCAACTTCCATTAATGGCAACCTGTTATGCCATATTTGGCAGATGTTAAATAGCATTTAAAGCAGAGTATCAATAAAAGGTGATTTTATAATTTAATAATGAAGATAGGAAAATTGCCAATGAGCAAAACATATGGCAGAATATGAAACAAATTATGAAAGATATTTAAACACAACACCATTGAAAACTATAAAGATGCTTCCTCAAGTGAGCAGATTAGTTTTTTAAGTAGAGTGGCAAAAACATCTGGATGTGGTGGCACATGCCTATAATCCCAACTCTCAAAGGTGAAGGCAGGGAAATTGCTATCACAAGGTCAGTCATAGCTACATCGAAGAATATATATGCACATCATGTGTGGGCTTTTGGTAGCTTGTTATCTCGATGTAGCCTAGACTTTTTTTTAGAATTCCCTAGTGTAGATATAGCTATAGAGATAGAGAAATATAGAGAGATGAGAGATAGAGACAGATATTAGATTCAAGACTTTTCCGCTCATATTCTACTTACAACTCAACTCATCACTTGAGGAATTAGAAGCAAAACTCAATGATGAGCTCACTTCCCTTTATGGTGTAAGAGAAAATAAAATCCATTTAAGTCATTCTAGTCCTGAAGTGACAATAACTAGAAGTTTTTGTCAAAGTAAATGCAATATAACAAAAGTGAATCACAGGATGTTAAATAAGGTTTCAAGTACATGGTCATCTTTATCACTAATGTTAAATTTTAATTGTTAAAATTCCCCATGATTTCCTTTCATGTTAATTTTTAATACATCCTTAAAAAAACTAAAAAAGCAAGTCTAGATTAAAATGTGATAATTCATATTTCTCCAAGAATTCTTGTAATTCTCAATTCTGTTAGATTTGTGCCTGTATCTGTGATCATCTATGCAGGCCCTTTGACTCTTAATAGATATTGATTGGTATTATTTTCCTGCATTTGAAGCAATATCAGGTTTTTCAGTGTTTCAAATACCCATTCCAAAGATAGGTTCCCCTTAATGGAGAACTGGAAACTCTTTCAGTGTGCTTTAGCACCTCATCTCCAGTCCATGCATGAAGAATAGAACAAAAATGTGTTCTTTGATGAAATGCACAGAGGCAGGAATAGACTGAATGAAGTGAGAAACTGCTCCCTACTGTCTTGGGCAAGTTTTGAGCCTAAATGTGCGTCTTCTGTTCCTCAAATGTATCCTTACATAAGTAAGGCACAGATATAACATTCCAATTACAAGATATGTTTTAATATCCAGTAAAATGACTATAGTCTTTAAATAGTCTGACGTTTCTTTAAGGCCCAAAGTGTGTAAGTTCCTGATTCACTGCTGACAAATACCATGAAGTATGTATTGACTTATATCTTTCCCATACACAATGTGATTTTCAGTTAAGAAGCAATGCCAGCAAGATGGTTAGGCAGATAAATGTGCTGACAAGAAATCCTGAAAAACTGAATTCAATCTCCCAGACCTAATGAAGTTAAAGGTGAAAAGCGACTACCACAAGTTCTGCTCTGACCTCCACACAGGAACATCTACCAAATTACACACGACAGACACACAAAATAAATAAAAATTAACTTAATGAATATAAAAATGGGCTAGAGGATGGACCAATAGTTAAAAGTACCCACTTCCCTTGTTAGAGGATCCATGTTTGGGTCTCAGTACTCAGGCCAGGTGGCTCACAACCACCTGTAATTTCTAGCTCCGGGGCTCCAGGAATCCCACACTTTCTTCTGGCTTACATGGGCACACGCTCATACCCACACACAGTCAGCCTCTTTTTACAGCAGTTGAAGTTGACTACAAAGAGCCACAATAGACAAAATGCAGAGGACATTTCACTACCGGATACCCAATCCTGTTTGATTCCTCCACAGTAAAACTCTTATACCAAAGGCTACATTGAAGAGGATGAGACAGAAAAGATTCTAAGAGCCAGATAAGGCAGATTTTGGGGAGGTGGTTTTGTTAAAATATGACAATGGGCAATGCGGAGGAGGAAAATACAATTCCTCCTGAGATACAATTCCTTATCATTTGGTTTGTTTCACATATGACTTTTCTTTGAAAACATAAAAATGTTGTAACTGATAAAAAGGTAAAAGATGTATGATAGATAGAGCCAGAAGGAAGTGGAAGTCATTTTTCACTGTGAAAAATTGAGAAATATTTTTAAAATTATAAATTATGTAAAGTTATGTAAATTATGAAATAAAACATAGGTAATCAAAAATTATTTTATTTGAACCATGGGAAAAAGGAGGATATATTACAACAGGTAGCTAATCTTTTTTCATAACAACAGATGATTTCTGTTGCTTGAAAATAAAAAATCAGAAAATAGAAGGATATGTACTCTTCAGAGTTACTAAAAATATGTAAAATATATAAAATAGAGGCAAAATTATTAGCTCTGGATAGTGGAGCTATTTCACCTTCTACTTCCTATTAAGTTCAAATACAATGTAATTTAATGATTTTATTAAAAGTTGTATTGGTTTGAATTTCTGACTTCTGATCTAGGGTACTAAAAATCAAGAGAGTCATATGAAGGGCTATCAGTTTCCCACTCCTATGGATTGGCAAAGACCACTTGCTCTGGGCATATATTCTGAGACAACAATATATCCCTTCATGAGGCACATGAAGCTATTAACACATTAATAGAACATATGGTACATTTTTCAACAATGATCCCTGTACCATCTTACAAGAGCATAAACATCTTATGACTACAATATTGCCCAGGGCACAGTGAGAATTGAACTTCAAGTGCCTACTCTCACACAGTGACTATTTTGCCAAATGCTGGGTCTCTTGATAGTTAGATGGCCCAGAAACCATCATAGCAATAAAAAGCTCCTTAGAATCCTAGCAAACACTTAATTGTCATTTCATGCTTCAGGACTGACAGCAAAACTAAGTTGTACAAGGACTTACTGTTTGACTTTATAGAATAAACCAATCTACTCTCCGCCATCATTAAGCCCTATCTCTCTCTATTAGTCATGTGACTACAAGCACATATTGATAACTGAGATCTTAATACTGGCACAGAATTAATATTACCAAATCTCTTCACATACTTAAGGCATTAATAACAAAAAATGTTTGAGTTGAAAACTAACTCTTTTAGATTGAACATTTAAATCTGAATATTTCAATTTATCCCTTGCCAAGACCCACAGGGGAAAAGGAGTGACATTTTAATGCTTTAAATGTGAGACAAAATTGTAGTAAAACTCAAGGATCCAGACAAAAGTCAAGATGAGTATGACTGTCAAAACATGAACTGCACAATTTTCACATTAATTCATTTTTAAATAATTATAAAAAAGGAAGCAAACAAACTAATGAATTCAATATTTTACTTAGCTAGATCTTAAGACAGGGATTATTTATAATTACGATTGTACCTAAATGCATTCTTACAAAAATATCCTGGAAATTTTTTATTTTCTGCACAGAACTCTGACTAAAAATTACAAAGGAGGTGGAAAAATTGCTGTAAGAGTCCATTTGGATTTCCTGTGGCTATTTCCTGAAGCCCTGTGGAATTTATTGAAGAAAGCAAACTCAAGTACCTTTCAGGCTAGTGACGTGCTTTACTTCTGTTTTTATCTGGAGCCAAGTGTTCACAGAAAATACTTGTGTCACTCACAAAATCAAGACAGAAATAAATCTATCTCATCAGAAACTGAGGCGAGCAAGAGAACAGCATGTACGGCACATCCATTTACTGGCTACATTAAGTGGGAACTATTGTAACCAGAGTAACCAAGTTGAGTCATATTTCAAGAGCATACTACTTTTCTAAATTGTACCTCTCTAGCAGTAAACCACAATGATTGCAAAGACAACTTGGAAGTACATATCTGAGTAGTCTTAATGTTAATAAACTATGCAGACCAAAAGCAAACTCATCACCCATGTTTCTACATGCCATAGGATAAGATCTACTAATACACTGTAGAGCCGGTGCTCATATTTTTTAATAAGCTGTACTAATGTGTGAAGAATGTCCCAGGAGAAAAAATCTTAACGATTTCCTATTGTCCACAATGCATAAATATAAATTCATACAGATTACTGAAATAGAAAGTAAAGGCATTTGGAGAGGGGCACAACCGCTGTCAGGAGTGAATAGTCACGGTGTTTTAGGAAAGGAAACAAACCAAGAACTAAACTTCTCAGCATTGTGATAGAATTATGAGGTTTCTGAAGACATGTATATGGGGGTTTTCCAAGCTATCTAATGCATGTGACTTGCAAAAATGCAAGTTCCATATTGAACAGGTCACATGGAGAAAGGTCAGCACAATACAATCTAAAATATAACACAAGAGAGTTGTCAACTCTGTTTGAGACATATAAGGTTATAGACTGCATTTTCTTGTACATAGTTGGAATGTAAAGCTCAATGTACAACCTGCTTCCAATATTCACAACTTGTTTGTTTAGCAAAAAGAGCAGGAAAGTTTAATCATAGAAAATATGATGAAAAGTAATAATTTTATTCATCCCACAGTTTTAATTTTTCACTTCTACTTAGGTCACTTATAGCACTCTAGACAGTATTAGAAAGGATCTGAATATAATTTAATGATTGTTTTATAATAGTCTGCTTTTCTTTCAAATCTTTTCAGCATTGTGACTACCATGTATACCCTAAGTCATTTATGACCATTAGGAATATTGGGGGAAAAAAGAACTATTGTCCCTTTCAGTTAAAAAAAATCAATGTGAAACATGCTGTAATATGCACCCCAATTCTCATCAGGTAACATGACAAAAACCCAAACAAGCAAGCAAGCAAGCAATCAAATAAACAAACAACAAAAAATAGCACCCAGATTATATATTTAGAAAGCAAATCTCTAACTTTTTATCAGTGAATTATAGTACTGATTTTTAGGAACTGTAAACGAGGTACTCAGTGCTGGAGCTTAGAGAATAATTTTAAGAGATGTTAAATACTGTGTTTGTACTACTGATTCTGAATTATACTGAACAATGACAATTACAACAACAACAACAACAAAAAACAGTGTTTTAACATAAAACAGAGACCAAAACTAAAATAGTTTCAGGTAAATATCTTCTGATGGACTTGTTAAAATCTTTTCATTTTCTTGAGTTTTAGTAAGACTCTTTTAGATGGTACCTAGCCTGATGTAGCATTATTGTTGCCAAATTTCTTCTTTGAAAGCCATGTCCACTTGCTTCTTCAACCTAATGTGCCAAATCCTGCTTGGCCATGGCAGGGATTGGCATGACATGGTTCCTGTCCCTGAAACACAGCCAGCAGAGTATGGGTCACTACGAGTGTCAATGATTGCTGTGGGTATAAGGTTTGTTTGTATAATACACACACACACACACACACACACACACACACATGCACACATACACACACACAGAGAGAGAGAGGAGAGGGAGAGAGAGAGAGAGAGAGAGAGAGAGGAGAGAGAGAGAGATTTGACTATTTGACTTTGAGTCATTTGTTTCACTGCTCTAAGACACCTTTCTCCAGGACCTCTCTCCAAACTGAGTCTTGTCCTTAGAACTAATGCTCTTCTAGTTATATTATCTCTTGATGTTTTCCAAACTGGCTACTCTTCACCTCTTGTGTGATTTCTGCTTCCATGAATCCTTGTCCAGAGAGATTGTTTACCCATGGTATACTCAGTTTGGCCATTCTTCATTCCTCAGTGATTATATTGATACACATAGCTTTTGATTTCCTTCTGTATTTTATGACCCTCAATTTTCACTTCTAGACTCTGCCAAGTTCTAGCTTTTTTTTCTCTTTCATTTTTTTAGATAAAACATCACACTGAATAGCTCTGGCTAGCCTGGTACTTAGTATAGCTCAGTCTAGCCTCAAAGTTGTAATGATTTGCCTGTCCCAGACTCCCAAAGAATTATGAGTGACCATGACTAGCTTCTGAACTTTTATTTCCAATGCAACTTTCTTATACCCCAGCCATTCCACTTGACTATTACACAGTGTTAGAGACCCTGTTCGTTATTTGTATGTACTCCCTTATATTTGACCAGCTGCACAAGTTAAAGACAAATGGCTTCTTCCCTCCTTAGAGATGGGGAAAAATTCTTGTTGGCTGTTCCATGTCCCAGTTTTATTTTGAGGTTTAGTGGTGATTTAATATGTTTTCATATATTCCACACTCATTTAGATGCCTCCTTTTATGAACAACTTCCCAACTATTTTCTATTGCAGTTGTTTTAAATGATATGTAGGAGTCTAGATACAAACCTCTATAAGATACAGGCATTAAGTGTATTTTCCTTTTTCTAATTATAAAATTTCAAATTTATTGAGGTAGTAATATAATTACATAACATTCCCCCTTCCCTTTCCTCCATCCAACTCTTCCACACACCCCTGCTTTCTTTTAAATTTGCAGCTTTTTTCATTAATTGTTATTATATGAATATGTGTATATGTATATACTTATATTCCTAAATATATAAATATAATGCTTAGTCTCTAGAATGTTACTTGTATATACATTTTCAGGGCTGACCATTTGATATTAGATAGTCAATTGCTGTGCTCATCCTGGGGAAGATGTTTTTTCCTCTTTTAGAATATCTTAGTTGACTGTAGTTCTTTGACTAGTTTTGAGACCAGGAACTTTCCCCTTTCCAAGTTAGCATGTCTATTGTCATCACCTTTGTGTAGGACATAGATAGGCATTCATATGGTAGGGGACACAAAATTCTATATCAAACTAACAAATACCTTATAGGTCTAGATTTATTTCTATATATTTGGTGGCATCAAAAATTATTTTTTAGTATTTCATTTCCTGTCTTCTGCCTGGTTTGTAGTGTATAGTTGATTTTTATATATTTGTGATAGAATACTATTACAAATTGCTCAATTCTGGGTAAGTTTGAGTTTATCTCACTTTTATTTCTGTTTAATTCTTCATTTTAGGCTACATTATTTTTATCCATTGTAAGACACATAGATTGTATTTCATTTCATTAAAATACTATTCTAAACCAAATTCCCATTATTGTGTTCAATAGAAACAATGACAGCAAGATTTCTTGTCTCAATCCTGTTGCTAGAGGAAACTTTTCCATGTTTTTCAACCAACTGTAAGGTCTGCTCTAGAAGTTTTGTAGCTGTCCTTTACTATATTATATCATCCCCTTGTATTCATAATAACTAAAATTTTGTAAAATTATGGATTATAGTTGAACTTGTCAAATTATTATTATTGCATATGTTAAAAATGTTGCCAGATATAAAATGTACAATTCATGCCTAGCCTGAATTTCCGCCCCATGACTGAATGCAAAAGATTCTCAAGATTTTGCTCTTTTTTATGTTATTGTACTAAATTACATTGGTGAATTTTAAAATATAATTCTAGTTCAGCAATATGTTAGCAAATTTTTCATCATATAGTTTATTATACTTTTCCTGTATTGCTACATTAGGTTTTGTGTTTTCTTGCTGTGACTGACATAAATAAGCTGGAAGTGGTAGCACATATCTGTAATCTCAGAAGTTAGAAGATGAAGCTGAAGCTTTGCCCAAAGTTTGAAGTCAACCTGGGCTACTTTATTCATACCAGATGGGCCAAGGCTATACAATAAGCATCTGTCACCAAACAAACAAAAGGACAAAAAATAATTTCTACAATTTTGAATTGTAGAATTCTTTCGTCAAGGACTCATTTTTCCATAATTGTTTCCACAATCCACAATTACATTAAACTCAGCACATATATACTGAACACGTAGCCTTGTGCATCTCCTAGTGGTTTATTGGCTTTATATTAGCTGTTTCCAGGTTGTTAGCTAACGACATTCTCTAACTGTAGTCCCAAGTGATCAGTGCTCTCTGATAGCCTCCAGAGGCACTCCATGCAAATGATGCACAGACATACATGCAAACAAATCTCCCATATTACATAAAACAAAAAAGAATACTTTACAGTAGCAGGTTTTCCTTAATTGTAGTACTTTAGCACAGAAAAGCTAATATTCTATATACTGCCATGTAGGCCCTTATTGCATTCCATTACCTAGTTCTAGATTTTTCCATCTACAATGCTAACAGTCAGCCCAGGAAAACTGCCTCAAGCTTGGATTAGCCCTTTGTTACTCCTGAATCACAGAGAACTAAATTTTATTTCTCTAATCAAACGTTTATTCTGTTCTATCACAGATCTTGTAGCTTCTCTTCTAACTTATCTTTGCTTGCATTGTACCTTCTTAACGGCTGGCTCCATACATCATACCAAAAGTCATAGCACAACAATCCCTACTAACATCATCCCCTTATACTTCTCGAATGTTTTAGTCTTCACTCTGTATGAATCCACTAAGATATCATCTGTTCTGTTGAACTTTTACTAACTTGTCTTTCACAACCCTCAAGTAAGTTTCACACTACTTTATTTGACCTTAGGAAAAATAGCAAATCTTACTTTCATGTTCATATTACTATCCTTGGCTTTAGCCTGAAGATGTCCCCACGTCTCTTGAATGCTGCATCACAATTACTGATTGCTAAATTGAACAGTTGTGAAAGTTGACATATTTAAAACACTGAAACACCAACCAAACAGAAACAAACACGGAAGTCTTCACTTTTCTGAAATATATTTCTCATAATCCTACCATTAAAATCAATCAGCCAAATGTTTTCATTTATAAATATCATAAATGTGCAAATTCTTACTTCAAAGTAAGTGCTTATGGCAGCACTGCTTGCTAATTATCAGCTGAAAATGTCAACAATCCTCATTGTTTTATTATTTGAAATCATGAGTGTTTATGTCAGAATGATAAACAAAACAACGAATAACTCTTCATCTCTAAGATGATAGTTTCCACACAGAAGTTACTCGTGCCTGAAAGAATTAATGGTGAAAAACTGACCCCAGATATCATGAAAGTTCTCTCATTTTGATTTAGAGTACTTGCATTTTCTTTTACATATGAAGGTTGATAGCCAACACTGTTTGTTCATAACAGACTTTTGATAGCACAATTAAAAGACATGGCTGTATATTTTATATACTTTGCAATGCAGAAGAGAAACAGACCAACATGTGACCAGAAGGTTTAAAGAGGAATTACATATTATAATGAAGTTTCTCCTAAAGCTTCAAGAATTTATTTTGACTTGCAAATCCTGTCCCCCCAAGAGTATTTGAAGGCTATTACAGAAAATAATTCTGCATAGTTCAAAGCTTCCAAAAGAGCCTTGATGAAAGGCCCATGTTTCAATGCTCTCTTTGATTAGAGAGTCCTTTGAACAGTCAAGCCCGTTCTGTTGCTTGGCTAGCCTATTAAAGCCAAGGGAACACATTCTGAGGATGCCATCAAACTGTGGGCCCTCTAAAGAGCTCCCTATGCAAATCTAGGCCAACATCCTTGAAAAAAGCCAATGGTAAAGGCCAGGAAAAGCAGAGAGAAACACCATTTCCAATGAGAGAATAAGGGTCAATGTTAATAGGAATGAAGCCAGAAGTTGGAAACCAGATGAATTTGAGTGTGGCCAAATGAGGGCGCATAAATTAACTTTGGAATACCTGCTTTTCAGAGGGGACAAGATCAAACAGACAACCAGGGCTCATCCACTTGGTATTACAGATTTATTTTAGAAGAGACTTTATAGTTATTCTTACAATATATGCCACTACATATAACTCATCATTTTTGAAGTTTACCCACTGAAACAAAACCTGTGTCTGCCAATAATGAAAGTAAAAGGACTCCATTTATAGAAATAAAACATCACACTATAAATATGAGCAATCGTATGTCAATTAAAAATAAAATAATTGTTATATGCAAAACAACAGTTAAAAATAAAGAAAATGATGGATAAACTAAAGAGTGTAATGCGATCAATTTGTAAACGTTTATTTATTTTTGATTTATGTGTATGAGAGGTTTTGCCTGAAGTTATATATGTGCATCACAGGTGTCATATGTGCCTGGTGCCCTTGGAGGTCAGAAGAGAGCTTCACATCCCCTAGAACTGGAGTTATAGATAGTTGTGATTTGCTCTGTGAATGCTGAGAGCTGTGATCTATTTTATTCAAGACTCTGTTGACTAACATTGTATATTAATTGCCTTAACTACATACCCATAATGCAATTATAACAAATTGCTCTAAGAAAGACCCTCAGGTTCTACATTACTCTTAAGTACTTCCTCAGTAATTGATGAACAAATTATACTTTGAATGGTTTGGAAGTCAAATGTAATCTATTTTATCTTAAATGGGAAATTAATTCAATTAAAGATTTTAACTTCCTCCTTATTATGTGCAATCAAGACAGAATACTTTTCATCAAAATATTTTATTAATCACACCAAGTTAATGCCAGATAACGGCATGTTTTTTAGTACAAAATAGCGAGCTACTGAATATGAGAAACGATATAAATTCTTTAAAGAATTATTAAACACATACTGTTTGCCAGATTATATTTTAAATATGTGCAATATTTTCCATCCTTCATTTGAACCACAGTATAATGTATTTACTACCACCCTCAGTTTCGTAGTTGAGAATGGAGGTTTAGTACTGTCAAGAAATTCATCTATCTTTGAAAATGAATAGTAAAAGCCGGAAAGGGGCACATAGAAACATAATTAGAAAAAAAACTATTTAGATCTTAAATGGAAAATTAAGTGCCAATTTATAACCTTAAGCAAAGTTTGCCACATTCCAAATAGATAAGAGCAGAGGACTGAAGAAACGTTGACTGTGATTATTGTACATGATCACATGGAGCACTGTAATAAACATTGCCACAACCCGAAACCTAGCATGCTTACTGTGTACAGCCCAGGAAAAGGAGTTAGCAAGCCTCTGTAGGTGAACAGTCTTGGGCCATAAAGATCACGGAGAAGAAAGTTGTAGTTGCTAGTCTTTTACACACTGATCAATTGTTAATAAACACATAAACATCCAGGCTCCCAAGGACAGCTTTACTATTTCTCTTGAGTCTTTCATATGTGGATAATGGCTTTGCCAATTTCCCAAAGGTCAATCTGCCTCGGAGCCTTTGACCAGCCAAGTTCATGCCAACACACACATTCCCTCAGGATTTCAGGGCTTCTCTGATCCCAACAGATGTTAAAAGCTATAGCCACAACAAGGGAATAAAATAGAATTTATTATTGGCCTTGTTGTAAGAAAATATGAAGTTCCTAATATGGGAAAATTTTTTAAAGATTTATTTATTATGTATACAGCATTGCACCTGCATGTACACATGCAGTCCAGAAGAGGGCACCAGATCTCATTACATGTGGTTGCTGGGAATTGAACTCATGACCTCTCGATGAGCAGACAGTGCTCTTAACCTCTGAGCCATCTCTCCAGCCCCTAATATGGGAAATTTATGTCTTAATTTGAGACAGGGTCTTGCTGTGTAGCTCTAGCTCATCTAGAACCTATCACATAATACAGGTTGAATTTCCTATTCCTCCCAGCTCAGCTTTCTGACTGCGGACTTGCAAGTGAGCACGACAATGACTAGCTACAGGAACTTGTTGACCCCATATGATTTAATATAATATATCCTTCTACAAAGAATGTGGCACATTTTTTTAGACTCCGTGTAAAAAGTTTGCTTTTCCACACTACAACTCTCTGCCACAGATCATTTGACATTGCTAATTACGTATTCTTTGCGATACAAATAGAAAATACTAAAATCATTTTAAATTCAAAAATATCAATTACAATAGTGGTATACTGAAGTTAAATTTATGTTTAATGTAACTTTTAACACTTATTCACCTTCGAGCTCCTTAATAGTATTAGTACGTAAATCTTTCACTTCCCCGAGGTGGGAAAATGCTCACAAATAGTTTAAACAGTTTAGAAACTAATAAATACAGCAGTTTTCTATCATAATTAATGAGTCAGTACTAATATTAAAAATTAGAGATATGAAAAATTATTAATTTTGCCACTTTGTCGATTTTATAATGTCATATCAGGGGACATGGTTTGTTTGGGTTTTCTATATTAAGCAAAATTCTTCCAATACTACTTTTGATGAACAAGCTTTCTCCCATTTGTACTTGAAAGCTATCTTATAGTGAAGACAACCTAGGTTAATTACTACTTATGATTATGACTCCTATTTATTTTTCTCAAGGATTGGTCTATGACCTATTTGTAACCTTAACTACAAATGGTTCAATACCAACTGTCCCAGGAAAATGACAACTATGCCCTTTTTCCCCCAAAAGGTTAATATGACCACCTTATTATGACTACATTGTTATAACCACCTTGCAAGCATTTCTTTGATTCAGAAGGCTGTTATGACCGAATTGTCATGCTTATATTCTGTTCATGTTACCCTGCCTATTTGACTGTCGAATCTCTCACCTGCAACCTCCCTACTCCTAAACTTTAAAAATATTCATCTTACCCATGTACAGTGCTGATCTTTTGAACCCTGCCTTAAAAGAGAGATAGCCTGTGTAACATTTTTTAAAAAAGTCTTCCTGTAATTAATTGTTTGTTTTAATTAATTTAGCTATGATGATTTGAGTTGGTGATCTTTCTCCTTTCAACTGTGAGTTTAATACTTTCCTTAAGCAAAAGTATTAAAAATTAATTTGTTAATTGGGAATGAACCAGGTGAGAACTAACACTGGCAGTTCATATGCCTCATCTCAATAGTACCACCAGTGGCATAGTGCCGTACCATGCCTCTTTTACAGAGTTACTGCCACCTGACAGTGGGCCCAGAATTTTTATATCTGTCTTACTCTTTTTAGATATAATCCAGTCAAAGTCAAGGAAAGTTTTCATCCTATTAGCAAGCACAGGTCTTTTCACACTCATGATCTGTAAGTCTTTGATTATTTTTTCCTATCCTACTATATCACTCTACATGCAATGCTTTGCTATGTATCTGATTAATAAAAGAATTTTAAATTATGTGAAAGAAACATTAAGATGTTTGTAAGCCCCAAGAGTAGAATTATTGAATTCTATAGGGAACTATCTGGTCAATATTCTGAAAAGAGTATATCTTCATAGTGACTTTCCCAGTGTTACTTTTTATCAAGTGCAAAATGTTTGTAAAGTTATCTTCTCACATGGTTCTGATTTGTGAATTTTTGTTGTCATGATTTAGTTTTACAAAAGTCCTGGACAACACCATTTGAATTTCAATTAAAATATTTTAACTCTGAGTAGTCATTTAAAATACATTGTGTGTTGTTGACTCCTTATCCTACTGATCAGTCTATAAATAACAACGTGTTTTGTGGTAAGTGAAAAACCATATCCCTTTCAATGTCTATCAGTGATTAGTTAAAACTTATTATTCCATTCGCACAAGCAGCAAAGTTTATAGTTCTGTAGCCTGCTAGATTCCCCATTGAAAACGCATGTGGTACTTAACAAAAACACCCATCAAGACCAGATAAGTGACAATGCTGAAAGAGAAATTCAAATAGGTCATCAGTAGATTGATGCAAGAAATAGCTGGTCAAAGAAATGTTAATAACACTATGATTTGAGGGACATCAGAGATTCTCTCTAGAAAACTTGTTAGAGGTGATCTTAGTGGCATAGTATAGAGAAATGATTATGACAAAAAGATGATACATCCCAGAAAAAGCGATGCATCCTTAACATTAAATGAACCACTGGAGTTAGTTAATGACATTGAACGAACAACAGATATACTGCTGAAATCAAATAAAGTCAGAGAAGAATATGACAATTCATCCAAACAAACAGATATTGTTTCCTACATTACACAACAAGAATAGAAAGAAGGCAAGCCTGGTTCAAACTTCCCTGAGTAATTTGTCTGTAGATAAAATACTTTAACTTTCAGTGGTTGCAGTGCTTAAATTACAGAGTTCTAGACATTAGTTTTATCATAATTTTCCTCAGATATGTTTACATGAAAATTAGTTTTACTATTTTGAAAAGGATTTGTTAAAGTCAAAAATAACCATAAGCTTCTCATTGCTGGTAATCTGCTTTTGCATGATTTCAAATTCCATCATCATTTTTACTCTCTTGTATTACCCTTCCAACTGGTTCCAAGTCAATCTCCTTACAAAAACTATAAACTGGTTATAAATGATCTGGTTTCATGTCTTAGAGAGCCATGAAAGTACTGGGGACATTTTAGGTTTTTATCTAAATGGGGTCGCTCTAAGTCAAATGGAAGACTTAGAGAACCGCAGAGTGTTAGGATCCCTAAAACTGCCAGTTCATGAGAACCAAGTAAATTAATAATAAGCAACCAATAAAAGAAGGAAAGAATTCAGCTCCAACTATCATCATTAAATAGTTTAAGGAAAGTAGTGTAAATAATCATTCTTTATATGCTATGGAAATCCCAAAAGGGTTATAAACTTGGCAGAATTAGAAGGACCAGAAGCCTCTGGTAAGCTAACTTGTTGCTGGCAGGATCACATATTTGGGCACAGAAAATTGGCCAGAGTGTCAGCAGTAGAGAATGAGAATTTGAGTCCAGAATTTCTTGTCTGATATTACTGTCAAACATAGTGCTTTTTGGAATATTTTGAGATCAAACTCTTTAGAAAATTGCTCATAAATATACACAGTATCTTGCTTATCATAATGGAATTTGGTATGTTTTCTTTCTTATTTCATTCCCTTATAAATGAGATGTGCTGTCTGGCCCTTTATTTTAAGCAACAGTGTACATATCCTTTGACATCGCATTTCTACTAATACCACCATAGCTTTACTAACATTTGAGTTTAACAGATCTTTCTATGACTTGGCCATTAAGTTCAAATACATTACACATTATTAATAAAGAGCTACTACATTTTGTCTGTCAGTCTTACACTTTCTTTGTACAAATTCTGACACGTTTTACATAGTCTTTGAGAAACCTAACCTACACAAGCCACATAGTCCCAGTGCAAATTTCAAGGACACATTATTCTAAAGTTTGTCACTGCACAATAACATTTTAAAGATTTTTTTATTTTATATGTATGGATATTTTGCCTGCCTACCTATATATCACTGTACCATTTTCATGCATTGTCCTTGGAGGCCAGAAGGTGCTAGACCATTTGTAACTAGTTACAGATGGTTGTTAGCCAACATGTGGGTGCTGGGAACTGAACCTAGGACCTCAACAAGGACAAGTGATTTTAACTGCTGAGCTGTCTCTTCAGCCTCTTATAATACATTTTAAATGCATGAGAAGTAATAGCAATAATTTTTAGCCATTTCAATTGTGCTCAAACTGTCTCTGAAAATGATCACTTCCATCTGATAACTTATTGAGAAAACTAATAATTTAAACGTCCTAGTCAATACTAAGTGATCTAGTTTGCTTAGAGCAGACGCAAATAACCTCTACAAGGAAAGTAAATGACCGAGGATGTTTTTCTGACTTGTTCCCAATCTGAGCATGTAGGACTTAGCTGAGAAAAACATACATAGAAAGTCATAAAGCATACATGCTTTCTTCTGATACAGCAATAAATAAGCTTCTTAAATGATAAAATAACAGTCATCATATATACATACATACATTATATATATAATTATATACAGACTTTTCATCCCTAAGGATTCCCTTTGATTTTTCCTGCTTATTATTCTTAGTTTTCAATGTTTATACAATTTTGTGTATGAATAAATTACTATGATGTTTCTGCCAGAAACTTTTTATATCTTCTAGTCCATTAACATCACCTAAGCCTAGTCTTTCTAGAAAGAAAAAAAAACCTGAACAAGACACCATTGTTAATGTCACTGAGCACGTAAATAAACACATTAAATCTATATACTCGGTCTCTGCCTACACCCAGAATTGAAAGGCGGTCTCCAAAAGTTCTGACACACCTGAGAGCAGAGGTAAGACCAGTACTTCTTCACCAAGGGACCTGCCTGGAGCCTTTAGGACACAGAAACCCAGGAGCAGTCTGAGACAGGATCCTTCCAGTTTCTGCCTGCTTCTGGAGCTGACCTGGTCCCACAGTTCTTTGTATCCAAATCCCATGGAAGAGAGAGCTGGACTCTCAGAAGTGCAGATGATCCTGAGAGCTTAGGGGAGACCACCACTTCTGCTCACATTCCTGGCCCAATAAGAACCTGCCTAGAACCCTCTGGACACAGGAACCTAGGAGTAGTCAGGCACAGGATCCTTCTGGTCTGTGCCTGCGCCCAGAGCTGGAAACCAGTCTCCAGAAGCGCTGACTCGCCTGAGAGCAGAGGTAAGACCACCACTTCTCCTCTGAGGGACCCAACTGGAGCCCTCAGGACACAGGAAACCAGGAAAAGTCTGGGACAGGATCCTTCCGGTTTCTGCCAGCACCCAGAGTTGCCCCTGTGACACAACTCCCTGCACCAGATCTGATTGGGAAAGCTAGTCTCAGGCTGACACACAGGCTTACAGGAGGTCAAGCCACTGGGGGACAGCAAGACTAATAACACTCAGAGACAACCTGATTGGGGGAGGCAAGCACAAGAATCTAAGCAACAAAAACCAAGACTATTTGGCATCATCGGAGCCCAGTTCTCCCACCAAAGCAAATATTGGATATTCTAACACACAGGAAAAGCAAGATTAAAATCACATCTCATGATGATGATAGAGGACTTTAAGAAGGATATAAATAACTCCCTTTAAGAAATACAGGATAACATGAGTAAGCCGTAGAAGACCTTAAAGAGGAAACAGAAAAATCCCTCAAAGAATTACAGGAAAACATAATCAAACAGGTGAAGGAATTGAACAAAACCATCCAAGATCTAAAAATTGAAATAGAAACAATAAAGAAATCACAAAGAGAGACAACCCTAGAGATAGAAAACCTAGGAAAGAGATCAGGAGTCATAGATGCAAGCATTGCCAACAAAATACAAGAGATAGAAGAGAAATTCTCAGAGACACAAGATACCATAGAAAACATCTACACAACCATCAAGAAAATGTAAACACAAAAGCTCCTAAGCCAAAACATCCAGAAAACCAAGGACAAAATGAGAAGATCAAACCTCAGGATAATAGGTATAGAAGAGAGTGAAGATTCCCAACTGAAAAAGCCAGGAAATATCTTCAACAAAATTATAGAAGCAAACTTCCCTAACCTAAAGAATAAGATGACCATAAACATACAAAAAGCCTACAGAACTTCAAATAGATTGGATCAGCAAAGGAATTCCTCCTGTCACATAATAGTCAAAACACCAAATGCACTAAACAAAGAAAGAATATTAAAAGCAGTAAGGGGAAAAGGTCAAGTAACATATAAAGGAGACCTATCAGAATTATACCAGACTTCTCACCAGAGACTATGACAGCCATATGGATATATAGTTTGGAGCAGAGACTGAAGGAATGGCCATTCAGAGCCTGCCCCTGCCTGGAGGGTCCAGCATATATATATCTCCACCAAAACTAGTCAATATTGATTAAGCCAAGAAGTGCCTGCTGACAGGAGCCTGATATAGCTGTCTCCTGAGAGGTTTAACCAAAGCATGACAAATACAGAGGCGAATGTTAGCAGCAAACCATTAAACTGAGAATGGGTTCCCATTGGAGGTGTTAAGAGAAAAAAATTGAAGGAGCTGAAGGGGTTTGCAACCCCATAAGAACAACAATATCAACCAACCAGAGCTCCCAGGGACTGAACTCCCTATCCAAAGAGTACACATGAACAGAGTCATAAATCCAGCTGCATATGTAGCAGAGAATGGCCTCGTTGGGCAACAATGGGAGGAGAAGACCTTGGTCCAACTAAATGGACCCCCAGTAAAATGTCAGGGTGAGGGGAGACAGGAAGGAATGGGTAAATGGGGAAAGACTTCATAGAAGAAGGATGAGCTGGGGTGTGGGATAGGTGGTGTGTATAGTGTGGTGTGGGTGGGGATAACATTTGAAATGTAAATAAAATATCCAATAAAAACAAACATATATACTTAGACAAAACAACAGGAAAAATGAAAACAAAAGGCTATCTAAAAATAGATGTACAGGTAAATGTTAATTGGCAAAAATTTAGTCTCTCTATCTTAGTATGAGTTCACTGAGGTCCAATATGCTAAAGTAGTTTGTTCGACTTCTTCCAGATGTTTAAAGGCCCTTTGTATTTTGTGCTTAGTGTTCTACCTCCTGTAATATGCTTCTGTGATATTGAAAACAAAAAAACAATTAAGCAACATAATGGATGATCAGAAGATGGCATTTACAGTAGCAAATTAAAATTTCATGCAGGGAAGCAACATACACACATTTCATTAAAATATAAATGAAGATCTAGAAAAGAAGATGTGTAAATAAATTAGCGGAAAAGTGTAAAAATATTGTGAGTTATATTTGTAACATGCAGAGACTAATCCATCTGCATTTTGCTAGTTAGTCATATTCACCACATTAATGTATAAAATCACCCAAATGATTAAAATTTAATTCTGCAAATAGAAAATCTGATTTATAATACAAAATTAAAATTAATGGAACATTATTATTTTCAAGTAAATATGGTGGATAAGACACCATGTGCCCTTTTGGCTGTTGTGTAAAATTTGCTTATATAAGAATCAAACTAAACCCCAAATGAATCAAAAACCTCAACAAAAAAACCAAATGCACTGATCCTGATAGACAAGAAAGTGGGGGATAACCTTAAACTCATTGGCACAGGAAAGGACTTTCTGAACTGAACACTTTTAGCATTGGCATTAGGATCAACAATCAATAAATGCTACTTCGGGAAACTTCTTTAAGATGATAGACACAGTCAAAAGGATAAAAATGCAGCCTATATAATGTGAAAAGAGAATATCCAAAATATATGAAGAATTTAAAAAATAGATATCTAGAGAACAAATACCCCAGTTTTAAAAATGGGGTACAGATCTAAACAGAATTTTCAAAAGTAAGTTTCCACCTTACACCTCCCAGATGGCTAAGATCAATAACATTAGTGACTGTATACGCTAGTGAGGATGTGAAATAAAGGGAGCTGGTGGGAGTGCAAACTTGTACAACCACTTGGAAATGAATGTGGCTGTTTCCTAGGAAGACAGAATTCGATTTACCTCAAAATCCAGCTATACTACTCTTGGGCATATACAGCAAGGATCCTTCATCCTACCACAGAGACACTTGTTCAGATACATTCATTCCTGCTCTATTCATCTTAGCCAGAAATTAGAAGTGACCTAGATATTTTCAGTGGAGGAATGGATAAATAAAATGTGGTACATTTTACAATGGAATATGAAACATCCACTAAAAAAATCATGAAATTAGCAAGCAAATAGATGGAATTAGAAACAATCATCCCAAGTGAGGTATCAGAGACCCAGAAAGACAGATAAGGTATATATTTAATTATATGTGGATGTAGATGTTAAGACAATGATAAGCAAGCTACAGTGTACAGAACCACAGAGATGAGGTAGAGTATGGGGCTGTAGGTGTCTAAAGATAGAACTCCATAAGAAAGGGAAATGGAATAGATAATTATGGATAGGAGGAGGGGTGTAATGGGAAGATCAAATGTGTAGGAAGAGAAGAGGAGGATGAGAGAGGATATACAGAGAGAAACAGCTAAAATTAAGACCATTTGAGGGATAATATGTAAACCTAATACAGTAGAAGCTTTGGAAAATATATTCATATATGGAGGTGATCTAAAGGAAATTGACAAATAAAGGGGCGACAGCCCCAAATGGGTGTTTCTTGTTACTAAATGAAGCTTCCAGTACTGAAATTAGGTTACATCTAATTGAGTTGTTGGCCAAATGGTCCCTTGAGAGCCCCAAACAACCCAGAAAGTTGCCAAGGCTATGTAGGTTGTTGTTCACAAATTAAAGGCAAGACCTGATTGCTGAAGACAACACCTACACAACTCATTTACCATGGAGACGTCAAGCTGGAGACTGTCATCCCGAAGTGCTAGCAACTAGCAAACTTTGGTACAGGAAAGTAGTCTGCATGTACCAAAGAAGAAACATAAACAGCAAGCCAACTACCAACCTGTTCTAAATGGCGTCTGCCTATGAGAAATACTAGTACAGCAGTGACATAAAGCTTGTGGGTCTAAGTAACCAATAGCAAATATGACTGAAAGCTCACTCCATGAGATGGAACCCATATCCAACGCTCCGTGGGTGACTAAGAACAGGAGACTGGAGTGATGTAGAAACTTCTAGTTCTTTGGAAAGTTAGTTCTGTTAAATGATGTTTTGCTGGGGCACACAGGTGAAAGGCTGTTTTGATATAGCAAACACATGGAAAGACCTGTCATGGAGGAGTATAAATATGACTGACTCCACAGATAGTGGGAGACAGGTACTGATTATTGGTTTGGTTTGCTTCACCTCACTTCTTCGCTAAAAACAGACATGCATGTATTGGTTTGCCTTACATAGCCTTGTTAGTAATGCTGCCATTGAGAGAAGCTTGCCCAAAAACTGCTGGTAAGGTTCCTTCAGCAGCGTTCTTCACCTTAGAACAGGAATTATATTTGGTGTTTGCTATGGGACTGAACTGCTGCCAAAGAAGACTGAGCTTGCCCCCAGAGAACTATTGCTGAACATGTCTGCTTCCCCCATATCCTAATAACTTTTCTCTTCTACTACCTCTGCTGGGTGGTGAGCTACAGGAGGAGTTGAACCCTTATTAAAATTGGGTTGCAAGAAAATATGCCTACACTGGAATTTAAAAACTTTGGGTGGCTTAAATCTAGTATCCAAAAATATATAATTAAACTACCCCTAATGGTGTTCTGCTATACTCATAGCTTAGTACATCCCTCAGCCATCATCAGATAAGCTTCTTCCTGAAGCAGATGGAAACAAACACAGAAACACACAACTGGATGTTATACAGAGAATGAAAGACCTTGGAAACACACAGCCATAAGTAGGAACTCTACATTAATTCCCTCCCCTCAAGGCACAGGAAACCCTGCAGAAGAGAAGGGGGAAAGTGTGGAGGAGCCAGAGGGCAAGGAGGATGCCAAGAAAACACAGCCCCTAAATCAGCATGATTGAGACACCTAGGAACTCACAGAAACTGAGCCATCCTGCACAGGGCTTGCATAAGTCTGCACTAGATGGAGTCCTAGAGCTGAAAAGAGTACCCCCATCCCAACCCCAGAAGCTATCTCCAATTGATAACCACTTGCAAATAAAAATGGACCTTTTCTCCAATGGACTCTCACTGGGGAAACAAACCACTCTGAAGGCCAGTCCCCATGCTCAGCAGTAGATGGCCAGCAGAATATCTACTCCGTGTCATTTTTCTTTATATCTATATCTATATCTATCTATCTATATCTATATCTATATCTATATCTATATCTATCTATCTATCTATCTATCTATCTATCTATATATATATATATATATATAAATATATATTCCTCCTATCTACTCGACAAGTCTTTTGTGTATTTATTATAGCTTTATGGAATTTCTGAGTGTGTAAATGAGTGGGTCTGTGCATTTATACATTTCAAGTGCCTTTTTGGGGGACAGGCTCTTTTCCTTCTGTTTGTTTATTTCATCCTGTTCTAATATATTAGGTTCTGTTTTCTGTTATTATATTTCTTTTATTATTATTCCATAGAAGTCTGTTTGTTTTCTGAGAGAGAAAGAAAGGGGGTAGATCCCGAAGAGAGGGGAGGTGGAGAGGAAAAATTGTAATCAGGATATATTATGTGAGGAGAAAAAAACTATTTTCAATAAAAGTGGAAACAGTAAAAAATAGAAAAGCAATTAAAAAGAGGGTAGTGCAGGGAAAGACAAACTGAAAAATCAGCTCAACCTTTGCCCCTCTTTTTTTTACAGTGCTGGGAAGGGAATTCAGGATCTTGTACATGTGATACAAATGTTCTACCACTGAGCTTCCTTCTCCCTTCTTAAAGGAAAATTTTAATTACATTTCTCTGAAGAGAAAAAAATTCTCTTTTGGGCATAAAATAAAGAGAACTTTGAAATGTGTTATTGTATCAAAGAGACAACATTCATTCTGAGAAGTATGAGTCAATGTTTAAAAGACAAAGTGGCCACCTTAGAAAGAGGGCTTTACAGCTAGTGACAATTGTACTTCAAAATGTGATTGAATTATTAAGATTTATTATGACAGTTAATTAAATGATATTCTCATTTTATACCAGTACTACAAAGAGGAAGATAATTCAAAACTTGTTACATGTAATTATATTACAGAAAATGCAATATATGTATTTTTAAAATAGTGTCTGTAAAGTGTGCTAAATATTAGTTAACATGAATTAGATAATCCCTACACTAGGCTGCTAATAAACCACGACACTGTAAATAAAGTGTTTAAAATATAGAAAAGTTTAGTGTTGTTAATGTACTGTGAGTATTGATAAGGGAAGACTTCACAGGTCACTACCCATTTTAATAAGATAAAGGAATAACATAAAGGTTACCTATAGAAATAAATGGAATGGTTTTATACACTTAAATTTTAAAAATCAGTTAACACTTATGAGAGGTTTATAATACAAAGAAAAAAGATTCACAAAACTATGAAGTAGATTATTATTATTTATACTTGTACATATATATGTATATGCCACTGTGCATACAACATTGGATTCTTATCCTTTGTAACCATAATCCTGAATGAACTCTTCCTTTCAAAGGAAGCTTTTGATCATGTTATTTTATTACAATAACAAAAAATTAACTAATATACTGAGTTTAAAAATTTATATAAAATCACCCAGTTTTCCATACCATGAGTCTAAATGTATGCACGATAAATACTGAATGTGAGATCTACTACTTTAAGCACTTTCTCATTTCATTCACCTTTACCATGTTCATTAGTGTTGAACAAGTTCTGGTGAACACTTATTTTTGTACAGGCTCTTAGCTATAGTGTTATTGCCCCAATTCTCCCAAGCCAAATAAAAGACACTTGAACATAAATTCAAATTAATCTTGAGAATACAAAATGAATATGCAAAGCACTACACCATATAAATGCTTATGTCCCAATATCAAAGTTGAAATATTAGCTATGCAGAAAACACTCACAATTTCTATTCTCCATGGCTGTGCTCTACAAAACTCAACTTATAAAATTCAAAACAATAATTGATTATATACATTTTAATTAGAATTATATGAATGCTTCTAATTCAATTGCCCCAATTGCAGAAATTGTTTTAGGCTCCACTAAACTAACACTTAGCACCACAAGCACTATACCCACATGGGTACTTACTGCATAACCAATTCTGGGTTTCCAGAATTCTATCAATTAGAGGTGAGCAAATGCAAAAAAGAAATCTGCCAGGTGTACTGGAGCACACCTTTAATCTCAGCAATCAGAAGGCAGAAGTCATGGATTTCTGTGACTCTAAGGTCAGCCTCATCTACATTCTGACTTCTAGGCCAGACAGGGCAACACAGTAAGACCCTGTCTCAAGAAAATGCAGAAAATCTACTAAATTATTTTACATAACAATTGACCAGTGCATAGCAACAATAACCTAAAGTCCCTGTATATAAAGCAGGTTAATGAACTCCTTTAATACATGCTTTATTTGCATTCCTAAGTTGTCTCAATTGGGGTTTCCCATTCTGTGAAGAGACACCATGACTAAGGAAAATCTTATAGGGAGCAACAGTTAATTAGGGCTGGCTTACAGATTAAGAGGTTGTGTCCGTTACCATCATGGAAGTAAGCATGGCAGCATCCAGGCAGACATGGTGTTGGAGAAGTTCCGAAGAGTTCTGCACCTTGATCTGAACGCAGCCAGGGAAAAGACTGTCTTCCAGGCAGCTAGGAGGAGCTTGACACACTTCCTCCACCAAAGCCACACCAACTCCAACAATGCCACAAGCCCTAATCATGCCACTCCCTGCACCAAGCATATTTCAAGCACCACTCTAGCTTTCTTACCAATTTGTTTCCAACAGAATCTTATTCCACATATTTCTGTAGACTTTTCCATGTAAACAGAATTAGCTAGATGATCCTCTCTCCAATAAGTCCTTGTGTTACTTTTATATACTTATCTGTAATTTAATTCCATCACGATAAGATGCAATCCAATTGATAGCTCACCATGGACCAATCCAAATAGGCAATTTGAGGACCATGCTAAATGGGGAAATATCAAGAGGAAAAGTAAAGCTTGTGCTTCTCTCTTCACAACCCCAAATTTCAGCTCTGTAACTATCATGCCAGGAGCGATGCTAGCGGGAAATTTTTTTTCAACACAAAAATCTAACATTTCTAAAGTACAAAACTGCTGAAAAAATATATTTTGGATTTACTGAGTTGAACATTTACAGTGAAATTTAATTAGTCTTAACTATGGTAATTCACAAAGGAAATCATATAACTTCACAGTTTCCTATAGAGAAATAGCTCATTGTTTCATACAATCTGTTTTACCTGGAGTATTTAAGCATGCCAAAAAATAACAGAATCTCAGTTCAAATAGAATGTAGAAATGTAGAAATTGTAAAGAAATATTACTAATTACAGTTCAAATCACTAAGTTTATACAATAGTCTCAAAGGGACAGATACTTTGTTGATTTCAGTGAATTGTTTATTTCTCCCATCTCAATGCAGTTTAAACTTGACCTAAACTTCACAACTTTACTCTCATTTATTGCTTAAAATTTGACATACAAATAAATATTTCTGCCAGCTGAATAGTGTTATTCAACTCCACAATATCCTTACTAAAGGAAATGAACTCTGTACCACTTCTATTCCTCAAGTCACAGCTTCTATCTAATTCTGGGCATTTTATTGAAATAAAATCACAGGCTACAGTCTCTTCATATTTGCAAAACTTATTCATGTATTGCATAAAGCAATAATCTAGGCTTTAGTAGTTGAATAATCTTTCATTGTATAAATATGTTCAATCTTGTTTCTGCAGGTGGATATTCTGGTTGTACTTTATTTGGGCCATTATGATTATTCCTGCTGGGAATGGCTCAGCAGTGATGAGCACTAAGGTCTTCCAGAAGACCAGGTTCAATTCTCAGCACCCACATGGAGGCTTATAGTCATCTGTACCAACAGTTTCAGGGGATCTGTTACCATCTTCTAGCATCTACTGGCACTGTAAACACACACATGGTATGTAGACATATATGTAGGCAAGACAATATGAATATTACTAATGTGAATATGGAATGAATTTTGTGATCATGTTGTTTTCTCTCTCCCTCCTTCTCTTCCTCCTTTCTCTCCCATCTGTCTCCCTTCCTATCCCATTGCTGGATTTCTGGGAATTTGAATCTGTGCCTTCATAAATGTTAGAGAAACACTGCACAAACAGGGTTATCTATTGGGAGTAGAATTACATGGTTGTATGTTTAATATTTTAAGTAAATATTAAAGTTTTCTAAATGGACTGTATCATTTTACATTCCTATGAACATTGCCGAGGGGTTCCAATCCTCAAAGACCACTATTAACTTTGTAGGTTTACATTCAATTCAATTTTTTTTTCTGGAGCTGGGGACTGAACCCAGGGCCTTGTGCTTGCTAGGCAAGCGCTCTACCACTGAGCTAAATCGCCAACCCCCTTCAATTCAATTCGATTTCTTAAGTGTGAATAGCATTTGTGTCGTGTGTGTGTGTGTGTGTGTGTGTGTGTGTGTGTGTGTGTGTACATATGGGGGTCCGAATCGAACATTTCAGCCTTTATTTCTTACAACAGTTGAGAGATGGTCTCTATATCAAACCAAAGCTCATTAACTAACAGACTGGATAACCAATGAACCCCTGGGATCCACCTATATTTCCCATAGCAATGGAGTTATAGATGCACACCACCACAATTGTTTCAATGTGTAGTGGAGACCCAAACTCGGCACCTTACACTTGCATGGCAAACATCACTGAGCCATCTCACTGCCTCGTTGCAGTTCAGTTTTAGCCCAACACCCTTCATGAATAAAGACATCAGTGGCACAGATTTATAAGCACATAAATTGAATTACTGATGTTATTTGTTTTGTGTGCCTAAGCAGAATAATCTAGGCTGTTATTCTGATGCTTATTACCTGTGTCAAGGGGCCAAACAGTATAGCATTTGTTATATTTTGAGCCACAAATATTTTTCATTTGCAACAAACATTTTAGATCTCCATCCAGGTTTTTAGATTGCTCCCCTTAATTCTAGTGTTGGTAATCAACATCTGGGCCAACAGAGAAATTGTGCTTCATGAATACAAACCAAATCATATTTATTTCTCTACAAAGAACATCACTCTGTTGATGCTATAGAAGTACCCTGTTTGTTAAGCAGGTCTCTTTGCACCTGTTTGATGATCAGCCCAATTTAATCTAAGCACTTCACTAAATATTAATGAAGTTAAGCAGATAAAATTTTTCAAATTCTTGGCACCTTTAAAAAAGGAATTCCCAGAAAATCTTCTGAAAAACAACACACTGAGAATATCCTAATGTGAATGTGGTTACTTTCCATATTGTCAGGAGAAGGCGTCCATAATTAACAACAATTGAAGATAGACATAAGAATAACAAAATCTAAAATTTCAGTGAGTAAAGAATTAAAGCTATTAAGTCAAGAGATTGTGCTGTTATTTTGGTTCTTTTTTGTTATTTTCCTTTCTTAATGTGTGAACTCCGTCCTATTCTCATATTACATTTATCTGTGGGAGCTATAAAATACCAAGGCCTGGGGCTTGAGAGATGGCTCAGTGGTTAAGACAACTGCCTGCTTCTTCAGAGGACCAGGAACAACCACTCAGCAACCACATGACAGCTCGCAGCTGTCTGTAACTCCAATCTCAGGAATCTGATGCTCTCTTCTGGCCCTCCATGGATACTGCATACACATAGTGCACACACATACATGCAATTTAAACAGAGAGAGAGAGAGAGAGAGAGGCACACACACACACACACACACACACACACACACACACACTTAAAACAATCATTAAAATACCAAGGCGCAAGCTGCTATTTAGTCTGTATATTATATGCATACTATATTTAATGAATTCTTAAAGAATGCTAACAAGAGGCCCAGATCTCTGTTAAAGCTTAAGAAATCCTAATCAATAGAATTCAAGTCTGAGTCTCAAACACAGCTTCTTAAACATGTGCAAAGGATGAGTAATTCACTCAGGAGTTTGGTCCACAATTCTGGGTTCCCAATAAGCCCACTCATAATTTGTATGATGTTCCACTAACTATGCTTTCAATAGCAAGGTTCAGCTTCAGTGGTTCCCAGATTTGAAAGTGTGCCAGAATCCATTGGCACACTTAAAACACAGAAGGCTGAGTTTGACCCCTGGAGGTCTTGACTCATTAACTCTGGACTGAGGCAGAAGAATTTGCATTCCCAGGTGGCACTGATAAGGCTGATTGAACCACACACTTAAGGCACTATTGCTCCTCACCCTATCTAAACCCTATCGTGTACAAAAGGAAAAGTCATTTAAGATACAATCATAGGTCTCAGAAAGTGCAAATACTAAAGCAGGAACCAAATGAATCATGTTAGCTCACTCGACATATTTTGAAAATGTTGAGTTATCTGTTTGCTATGCACATGAAGTCAGAGCTTCAAATATGAAGCAAAGTTAATGCTCTGCTGCAAATGTGCTATGAAAGGTGTCAGATCAGCAGCAAAGGAGGAGCAGAAATATTAAGAAGCAAATGTGGAACTTATAAAGCACAACAGGTGTTGATGAAATATCTCTGCCAAGGTAATCGGTCCCCTGGCCTCATTCGCTATGCAGCCAACTGTTCTCAATTACCAACAGCCTTTAGATACCTACATCACACTTGCTCAGAGCAGACTCTCAATAAAATTTAGACAGGCATGAATGGCAAGCAGCCTCTCCTTTTCAGTGAGGAGCTTGCAGATGTTCTACCTGCCTAAATGACTTTTATTTTTTTTTAAAAAATGCAGAATTCCTAGAACTTGAGCTTGGTCAGTATTAGTTATCTTAGTTTCTTCCATGGATCAGTCAAGTGCTGAGTACCTGAACCTTGAAACTAAATTCTAAACAACTTCCTGCCCACTCCAGCCCCAAGGTGTGTATGAACTGTCTCTCCCTTAGTGTACTCACATAGCTGAATCACAGCTTATTTCACTTATTTAGATGCTGGGGTGGTCTGAATCAGACTTTCTCTTACAGGCTCATATATTTAAACATGTGATCCTTTTTTGGTGGCACTGTTTGGTGAAGTATTGATGCTGTGGCCTTGCTGGAGGAAGTAGGTACCATGACCAAGTATGTACCTTTGACATTTCAAACCTGGTGCCCTTCTCAGTGCTCTTGCTGCTATGCTTCCGCCACTGACGAACACCAGGCTTTTGAAGCTCTAAGCCCAGATAAACTTTTTCTTCTAGAAGTTGACTTAGTCATGGTGTTTTATCACAGAAAGAGAAAAGTAATTAATACACAAGTTTATGCACAATGTGACCATCTCCTTACCCTTTGATTGTTCTCTTAATCTTTATATCTGATGCCACTGACAAGCTGGTATAAGGTCTGTCTCCATCTAATCAATAAATTAATCTGTAGGATTAAGGCATGCAACCTATCTATGCCAACGATCAAATAAATGCACCAATCTCTACTAGCAGCGATTTGTTAATAGAACTGGATAGCAAAGATTTTAATATGTTGTCACGTGTGTTTTATAACATAGAGAAAATATGTAACCATAACGAAAAACAAAGCCTTTTATTTTGTATCTCTTTTCTCAGAGACAATCGCTATATTGTTGATTATAAATTGTAAATTAACTTAATATTGTATGTGCAATTGATTGTAATCTTCATTTTCACTTACCTCATCAAGAAACTTTATGGACTTTCAAACACTATTACAGAGTATTTGAAATAATCAACTTCGAAGAAAAAAAAAACTTGAACATTTACTTTCATTCCATGATTGCTTGGCCCTGAATTTTAAGTACCTATTTCAGGACAAAGCATGGCCAAGAAAGCGTTAGAAAGGATGCAACTCACATCATAGCAGTCGTGATGCAAAGATAGTCAGGATGGGGCCAGGGTTTCAATATTCTTGTGAAGGTCATGTCCCAAGTGACTGGCATTCCTTCTACCTAGAACTTTAAAAATTCTACTGCCTCCTAATAGCATCACAGGCTAGGTTCCAGCATATGGCTCAGTAAGTAAGACATTCTCCATTAAGCCTGATGACTTGAGTACAAAGAGAGAAGACTCCTGAAAATTGTCTTCTGATCTCCATTAACCATTATCTATCCCCCTTGGTTTTCAAGATATATAAACTTTTCAAGATCTAAGAAGCTAGAAATTAGAAGGCAGAGTCAATTGGTCTGTCTCTCAATAAATGAAACTGGAGAATAACACACTTTGATATCTACCCCATGGCCATTTTCATTTGATTATGTCTTGAGAGTGGTAAAGGGATATTTGAGCATTTTTATTTACCCATTCTATAATAATGTATATTCTAATAATTAGTATTATCAAATTACTTTTAAATAGAATCATTTCACAGAAATATTATTTTTTAAATTATTTAACAATAAATATTGCCAATCATCTTGTCCACCTTCTTCAGCAGTTGCATGTACATTGTAGTCTCGGTCAGCATGTCCATGAGCAGTTATTTTTTATAATATCAAATTTATTGGATTTTTTAAATTTACATTTTAAATATTATCCCCTTTCCCAGTTTCCCCTCCAGAAACATGCTATCCCATTCCCCATACCCCTGCTTCTATGAGGGTACTCCTCCATCCCCCGACTCCCTCCTGCCTCCTGCCCTGGCATTCCCCTACACTGGGGGGGGTGTCAAGCCTTGACAGGATCAAGGGCCTCTCCTCCCATTGATGCCCCAACAAGGCCATCCTCTGCTACATATGCAGCTGGAGCCATGGGTCTGTCTATGTGTGCTCTTTGGGTGGTGGTTTAGTCGCTGGGAGCTCTGGGGTGTCTGGTTGGTTGATATTTTTGTTCTTCTGATGGGGTTGCAAACCCCAGATTTCACATTTACTGTAAACCATAGCAAGCTCATTATGAGATTTTTTTCCATTCATTTTTATTTTCTCTGCTTTGACAGATTGCAGTTTATTTTAGTTAATGTTACTTTTCACTTGTGTTAATTCTTTTTTTATTGGATATTTTCTTTATTTACATTTCAAATGTTATATCCCCTTTCCCCTATGGGAAACCTCTATCCCTTATCCCCTTCCCCCTGCTTCCACGAGTGTATTCCTTCTCCACAACCACCCATTCCCTCCCACCTCCCTGCCCTGACAATCTCCTACACTGGGGCATCTAGCCTTGACAAGACCAATGATTTCTCCTCCCATTGGTGCCTGCCAGGCCATCCTCTTTATCATATGCAGCTGGAGCCATGGGTCCCTCCATGTGTACTCTTTGGTTGGTGGTTTAGTCCCTGGGAGCTCTAAGAAGTCTGGTTGGTTGATATTGTTGTTCTTCTCAGCTACTTCAGTCCTTTCTCTAACTCGTCTACAAGCAGTTCTTTTTGCAGCTTCAGGAAGTTGTTCTCTTCCAGTAGCACCTGGCTCTTGATCGGCTGCACTTGTGGCTTGCAGGCCCAGGATTGTAGTGAGGGCAGAGATGTGCGGCCTTCCGTGTGTCGGTGGTCAGAGGCGGTCACGGAACATGAAGGCCTAGTCACTCAGTTGGGTGCAGTGCACTGTAGCTGAGTCCCAGCTCAGCCTGTTGCGTGCGGTAGTCCAGCAGATAGAAGGTGAACATGGATGAGATATGGTCAGCGACGGACTCCGTGGCGAGAAGTGGCACAAGAAGTGATCGGCTCAGAATTGCCTCATCTGCTCCCACAAGCAGCTCGCTTGGCTTCCGGCTAGGCACTCAAAGGCCTCCATGGTGAAGTGTAGGTTGCCCACGCGGGGCACGTGGATGTCTGAAGCCCTGATGTCCTAGAATGATGAAAGCAAGCCAGTGGCACTGCTGAGAAGTAAATGGCCTGTGAGAGGGCTGCTCAGGTTAGGCTGTTTCTCAGGGTGTCCAAAGCTCTGCCGTTATAGACTGATGGGGGAGCCCATTCCTTCATAGTCACACCAGCCGCCTACACCATAACTACCTCCCCCAGGACCCTTTATCTGTGGGTGTGTAAGAGGTAATGTAGGTAAAGGCCTAGGAACCACATTCTCCAAAATGCAGTGGGAAGATATCACAGGTGGGTGGGTGGCCACAAGTGGGGATCAGTAGCCAAGCAAGTAGGACAGGCCTTGCCTTGGTGGAGCAGAGAGCTGTGAGGCAGTGTGACTAGTGAGGCTGTCATGTTCCAGAGGTGTGGAAGAGCCTCCTAATAGGATTGGTTCTGAGAATAGCAGAAATGTTGACTAGAAAAGTGAGCCAGGGCATTTTGAGGTGCAGTACAGGGAAGCTGAACATTTGTATTGTCGTTCTTTTAAGGGAGGTTGCTGATGGTCGCAAAGCCAGGGCTAGAACTCTGCAGAGTGTCTGTCTGGTAAGATTGATGCCTAGCATATTCTTACACTGTCACCTGCTCCATGCCACATCTGGGCTGCACAGAGGACACTGCAAGCACAGCCTTTGTCTACCCTAGAGATGTTCCTAGTCCAGTAAGAAAGACATATATTAAAATCAAGGATGCCAATGGCATCTTGGGACAGGTACCATAGCCTAGACCTATGCTTAGCTTTAAAGTAACTGGAATTCTGCACACTAGAGTTGACTTTTGTTCTTAACAGACCACCTCAAGCATTCTAAAGCCTAGATTACTACCAGAACCCATTCTACTTGTTTCTTAATTCTACTCACAACAGATATAAAGTGCTGATTCTACAGTGCATTTTTTCAAATACCTCTCCTGCCTGTGGTGGGTAGGAATAAAGAAAAATGCAGTCAGGGTTCCCTCTGCCACACCTTCATTAAACCAACACAATTCTGCCCATGGGCAGAGGCAGGGTGTTCCTCCACACACACCCATTTAGTTCATGGAGACAGTCTCTAAAGTCCCTGCATATCCATCTTTGAGTTCACAACTCCCCAGAAGACTGTTTCCTAACATTCCTTGAAGTTGTTCCTTACCTGGAAGATGTGCTGGAGGCTCCCAAGCTGCTGTCCTAGGCCTGGCCCCATTTCTGGATTATGTCACTCACCTGTCTGGGAGCTATGACTCACAATGCCCCCTTGCCAGGCCTCCTAGGGTAGAGGAAGTGCAGACAGTGAAATGTGTTTAGTTATGTGAGTTTATGGAGCATTTACAGGGCTCTGGGCGCTGTTCTGGGGGAGGGAAAGCATTCCATCATTAAATAGCATTCCTCGTTTTGTTTTGCTTTGTTTTTTTAAAGAAATATTGCCATCATGTAGAAAACTTTTTGATCCTCATAATGAGGAGAACATGATGGACTTCTGGTGGTAGATACAACAGATAATGTTTAGATGGTCTAGAGCATGCAGGATAGGCTCTCAAACAAAAATTTGATTCAAATATTAATAGTGCACAGGTAGAGGCTTGATATTAATCCATCGTATCTGTAGGAAATACTTTCCCACATATCTTAAGCTTTCTCTCTAGAAAATTTTGAAAGTATATATAATTTCCTGCACACTTTTTAGTGTGCATGCAAAGTTATTTTCTATATTGTAAGAAAATCATGTGACCATAGTCAATGAACTGAGGCATACAAGGCAGCCTATTATGGATAAACCAGTATAGTAATTGGGTGAGAAAAGGTAACTTATAAGCAAAGAAGAAAATAAGGAAATTTTATTCCTCAGAACTTGAAATAGGGGAAGTAGTTCCAAATAGATGGTGTACCTTTCAGACAGAACACAAATTAACTAGGGCCAATGCCACTCCTGCCAAAGGAAATTACTCTATGGTAGAAAATGAGTAAGACCACTTTAGCTCCAAAACTTAGCAACGCTACAGAGAGGAAAGCAGAATTCTGCTATCAGAAGCACTTCTCTAAAGTAGGACTGCCAAATTGGTTATGAAATGATTGTGAGGTGAGTGGTAGATCTCAGCAAGAGCACTACCTGTCTGATGCTTTCTATTTGGAGAGACTCCCCATACACTCAATAAAAATTTCTCCAGACAGAAAAGATATGACAGCAGAATGTTACACCATACTTTCATTATATCACTTACATACAGTGCTAACATTAGTTTTGAGGTGAGTGAAGTCATATAGATCATAAAACATATTTTAGAAATGTTGAGTGTCTCAGGAGATATGTTTAATTGTGTTGAAAATGAAAAGTATGATTATTATTGTGATACTTACTATTGTTAATATTCACCAGAATCAAGAATCACCTGGAAGATGGGCCTCTGTCAATGCCTGTGAAGCCATATACGTATTATGTTAATTGATATGGGAAGAAATAATTCTACTGTGGCAAAGTCATCCCCTGAGTGGATATCCTGGGTTGTATAAGATGGAGAAAGTGAGCTGATTGCTAATACAGGTGCTTACTGATAGTGGATACAACGTGACAGTCTTCCCCCAGTTCTTGTTGCCTTACTTGTTTATCATAAAGGACATTTCCTTGAGCTGTGTGCAAAGGAAAACCATTCCTCCCATTTAGAATATAGCCAGGAGCCTAGCATGGCTGCCCTCCAAGATGCCCAACAAGCAACTGACCAAGACAGATGCAGATACTTACATGCAACAATGGACAGAAGTCGGGGAACCCTGTGGTTGAATTAGGGAAAAGCTGGAAGAAGCTGAGGAGGAGGGTGACCCTGTAGGAGGACCAGCAGTCTCAAAAGACCTGGACCCCCGAGATCTCTCAGACAGTGAGCCACCAACCAGGCTGCATACGCTAGTTAATATGAGGCCCCTGGCACATACACTGCCTGGTCTGACCTCAGTGAGAGAAGATGCACCTAATCCTTGAGAGACTTGAGGCCCCAGGGAGTGGGGAGGCCTAGGGGGGGTGCGTTCTCTTTGAGACATGGGAAGAGGCATGGGATGAGGAACTGTGGGAGGGCAGACCAGGAGGGGGATAATAAATGGACTAAAAAAAAAGATTAAAGATAATTTGAAAAACAAAAACCACTAAAACACTTAGTCACAGTTTAGCAAAGTGATATAATTTTTATTAGGGACTATATATAGACAAAATAATTTCTAAAGCCTACAGCGTTTTCACCCTTCTTGCAGTTCTCTTCCTTCCTTTCTTTCTTTCTTTCCTTCCTTCCTTCCTTCCTTCGTTCCTTCCTTCCTTCCTTCCTTTCTTTCTTTTTCTTTCTTTTTTTCTTTCTTTTTTTCAGAAAGGTCCATGTTAGTAACATTTCTCCATATACATGAATGACTTAGAATTATGAAAAAAATGAAGTATTCCTATGCAGGATTTCAGGCTTCTGGTGCTTTTTCTCCACATGTGTTATTTCCAACCTCAAATTCTGCCCTTCAAGATTGGGCTCATTAGCTTTCCATGTTCACTTTTTTGTTTTGGAGTGTTTTGTTTGGTTGTTTTGTTTTGTTTTGTTTGAGTTTAAGAAGTTTCCCAACTCAATTTGGGATTCCTTTCACTACAAAGGAAACAGCATTTATTCAGGCAATAGGTCAAACCAATCATAGGGTACACTTCATTTCTTTCTCTTTTAACAGAGTTATTTACAAAACCATACATGTAGCCTTGCTTTCTTCAACAGCCTTTCTCATGACGTTAGCCATTGTTTATGACTATCTGTTATCATTATGGCCATGAAACCATACAGAAACGCTGCATATATTATATATTTTACTATTTCTTTATTGCTACTTATGGTTATTTCCATTTAGCAAAAAAATTCAAAAGAGTAAGTAGATGAAATATAAAAAATTATATCTAACCAAAACCCACTCCTATATTACAACAAAAAAGAACGTTTCAACATCTGATATTCAAATATACAGAGAGTAACTACAAAAGTTGCCTGTCTGAAAATAAAATCACGTGTATAGGTAGTTCCCAAAGTAGGCAATATGATAGTTAAATCTGAAAATGTACTCAAACATAAAACTGTTTCTAGTAGTGATAACAGTTTGGAAATATTAAGCAAATGAGTAAAGATGGTAATCAAAAGATCCACTAGTCAAAAAATTGTTGAAATTCTAATGTAAAGCCTTAACAAGTTTTTAAATATAAATGTATAAATTCTTCAGGGATCCAGGTGAAAAAATCAAGTCACCTATCAAACGGGAGTTATAGAGAGATGTCAAAGTCTCCACATGAGTAGTTAGTGCTAGAGGGCAATGGAACGATGTCTGTGAGTTCTGCTAGACACATCATTGTTTAAGAAGATCAGCAAATGGGGAAAGATTTTTAAACATTAAAGAAGTCAGCTTCTTCAGACATGTTTTCTGAAAATGCACTCTACAAAAAAGTTTAGGAAACCAAGAGATAAAGCAAAATAAAATAACTCATGGATCAAATAACTGTGAAAAGATAAAAATGATAGAGGGAGAATAATGAAAGTATAAATAATCAAATTTAAAAAGCAAGACCAATTACAACATATATATATAATACAATTGTTAGTAGCCTAGTGTGTTAAATATTATAAAGACTACTTTCTGAAAAGTTACTTTAAATCTAGCTTCCACATATCACAGAAAATTTGTCTTTCTCAGTCTGTATTAATTAATTAATTAATTAATTAATTAATTAATTTATTTATTTATTATTGAGGGTGCAGTGAACTTTATTGATGGTATTCAACAGAATAGGGCTCCTTGGCCCCTCCTGTTATTATTGGGGTCTGGTATGGAAGCTGTGAGGGAGCTGCTCAGTGTTGGGGGCAGGACTCATGATCACAATCTATGCCATCACTGCCACTCAGAAGACTGTAGATGGCCCCTCTGGAAATCTGTGGCATGACGGCCATGGGGCTGCCGAGAACACAGAGCTGAATGGGAAGATCGCTGGCATGGGTTTCAGTCTGATTTTTTTTTGTTTGTTTGATGTTGTTTGGTTGTTTGTTTTTAAATTTTGTTTAGCATAATCATATCAAGTTCCATTCATTTTCTTGCAAATGTTATAATTTCAGTTTTTAATATGGATGAATGTAATTCCATTGTATCTGTGTAGCACATTTTCTTTATCCATTTTTCTGTCAACTGACATCTAACTCTGTTTTCTGGCTATTATGTATGTAAGTCATGAATCTAAATAGGGGACCATGAAAAGAGAAGAAGAGATCTTAAATTGGGAAAGAGAAGGGGAAAGGAAATAGAATATGTGTGGTATAGAAGCAAACCAAAGGGGAAGGAAGGGGAAAAGCAAGACTATGGCAGAAGGGATTAGAAAGCACAGGGAGACAGGGGCAAAATTAGAACAAAGTATAATGACATGTAGGTCTAGAAAATATCGCTAAAATTCTATTTGTATGCTAACTTTAAAATTAATCTTTTAAGATTCACTTCTTGCACAAACAGAAGAAACAAAAGGATACCTTTAGGCTGGTAATTTGCATGCAAACAAGTCTACCTTTAAGTGAGTTAACAAATACTTGATGTGAATAGGGGATTACTTGAATACTCAAAACCATTTTTATTTTCCTGCAGATTTGATTCCATCCTCCCTTAATATTATGGATTTATTCACTTTACAACTCTGTGAATTAAAAAAAAATCCAGGAGTGAGTGGAAATGTGATCAAGAATTATGAAGAGTTCATTCTTGCCTACAAAATTTGCTCTAATTTGTTTAAATACCAAACATCTGTCAACATACTAAATGCTAATAAATTTGCTTGTGATTGTGAAGATTAAAAGCTTGCTTGTAAATTAGATGTGGATGTTAAAGAATCTTCTGGAAATGTATACAAAGTTATGTTGGTAGTGATGCCCTTGAAGCCCTCCATTATTAATGTTATTATTATGGTTAGAGTTAAGTATGATTGCGTTCATGGAAAATCCCAAGCCAGCTGCAGAAGACTAATACAAATCTGGTGGTCAGGATGAATAATGATATGATAAAGTTCTGACCTTGCTGAGAAATACATCTGACATCAAGATGACCAACCTGTAACTTTTCTGTAAAACCAATATCCTGCTGACATCAGCTGACCACACGAATACTGTGTCCTTGGCCTGCATGTTTCCCACTTACCCCCGCTCTCTGTTACCCCTGTTATGGTATAAATTCAGCCTTGGGAAAAAATAAAATTTTCGCCTTGATCAGACTCTTGTCTTGGCGTCCTTCTTTGTGTCTCTTGTCCCCCATTCTCTTCCAGGTACCCTCAGCACCCTCGTTGACAAAGTTAAAAACATAAACCCCACAAAATTATAGCATGAAATAATTCATAAAAAATATTAAGTTCTGCACCTTTTAAGGAAGAAAGTAAACTAATATCACCAAAACAAAATCTACAAAGTAGATTTGAATTCTTTGATTATTTAAAACTTTTTATCTTAATGGTCAATGGCTCTTTTAGGATCTAATATATATTCTACTCCTTCTTTTGTCTTTCCTATCTGCTTCTACACCAGCTACAAAATAAAAGGTATTTTAGATTGAAAGGTATTTCTTTATGAATAGCAATGATCAGCTTTCTAAAAACTATAATCTATCACAAGTCATTTTACCAAGCCAAATATCTATATATGTACTATTGTTTAATAATATAGTTTTAAACAACTTAATGTCATATGTATACATATAAAAGAAGAAATTTTATTTTACCTTCCTATATCCAAATATTAAATCATCTAATTTTAATATACCTTTTAAAGAATATGGTCTCCTTCAGTGAACTGTCTTCTGGAGTTATGCTACAGATAAAAGACATATTTGAGAACATCCTTTAAAATAAACTATGTAGATTTTGCAAAAGCATACTCAGCTATCCTTGTAATATACCACGCAAATGAAGAGATGTTTATGTTTCTGTTCTCCCAAGCACTTCAAAAGCAGACTACTACTTAGTAATATTTCAAAAGATATTTCTTAAATGAATCAATGAAAAGCGATTGATGCAAAATGAAATAAGAATTCTTTGGATCCTAATTTCTTCAGAAGGAATGAATGTCTCACTGCAAAATTATGTGAAATATGGAACAGTTCTTTGAGAAGGAAGAAGTAAGATCAGGAAAAGGGTGGGGTAGATGATACCAATGAAAGGAGACAAAATAAGAGGAGATGACACTAATTTAAACCTCCTAGAGTTCTTTGGATAAGTTTAAAACATAAACTGGTAACTGAACTCTAAAGACATTTTAAAACTAGAATTCTAAAAGTGAAAGGATTTCTAACAATGTCTGGCAATATAAATTCAGAATTAAAATCATACATTAACAGCATTCTGAAAGCCATTTACCAAAAGGATTCTCTTGTGATTAATTTTTTTTATCCTAAAAAGAAAAATGAGATGGTTAATGAGCAGAGCTAGGGCATTTATAACAATGTCCCTTTTCTTACCATTGATTTGTTTTCATTAGGTAAGTAGTTAGGTCGTTGATTTTTCTCTTCCTTTGCTTTTGGCCTTAACAAAATTTGTGGGTTTGTTACTGTCATTATTTCCTCTGTGTTAATATTCCCTCAGAGAAGCATGATAATGTGAGTTTATTGAAAATACCAAAGGAAAGGTAGTTTGCTGTCTGTTTTGTTAGTTGCATGTGAATAAAGATAACACTTAATCATTTATAATTCTTCATGTATAGGCAACATAAGTTTATAGCATACAAAAAGTTGAGACACCTAGATTAAAATAAAATAGCAGTGAAATGGTGTGATGTCATTATGGCAGACAACTGAATATTTAAAGACTGAATACTTGTGTCTTTTATATCTAATTGACAAACATGTAGATGCACATCAAGAGCCTAAAAGAAAACACTCAAACCTCAGTATGTAGTATTTTATTTCTTAGATATTGGCACTAATTGGAAAATCATACTGTACTATAAATGTTGATATTTAATCAATAACAGACAGAAGCACTTTAAAGAGGCGCGTTGATGACTAAACTATAGCAGTCAACTCCATTACATACTTATCATAAATCTCTGAAATGTCAAATTCAAGAATTATGTGTCTCTACAAATTTACTGGTGGGATGGATTTTAGAGATTATCATGCAAGATCCCTCAGTTTATGGAAGGTAAACTGAACACGATAGTTGTTGTCTTTGTCTTAAGGAACTGTCTATTAAATGAGAAGAAAATATAAAATCTGAAAACTACAATATAGTAAGACAAAAGTCAAACATATAAATATGAAAGATTAAAAATGTTAAGCATGACATTACCTTACAAATTATGCTAGGGTAAAATATAACTTCTCTGAGGATGTGTCTGGTAAGTTAAATTCATAAAGATTAAGACATATACAGTCCAAATAAACTAAAGGTATATTAAGAATGGAAACTGGGTTCCCCATTGCACTCCATTTCCAGGGCCATAGCTCTGCCTGAATCTCTTGAGGCCTGCTGCCACCTGGATCAACCAGGTAAGATCCCCAAGCCCCAATCTCCAAGCACCAAATCCTAAGCCCCAAGCTCCAAGCCCCAAGCCCCATCCCACTGGGTCTCTGGGCAAGTATAAAAGCAATAAGGTCTGCCCTGTCCCCCTCTGCACTATTTTCAGTCCACCTCTACTTGAGATCCCAGAGACCACCAGTCATCAGGGATGACCAGGTGAGACCCCCCACCCCCCACAAACTTCAATTCCATGGCTGCCAGCCCCTCCTAGCAAACACAACAGTAACAAATTCTGCCTGTTCCACTTATTCCCATTTCCATGGGCCAGAACTTTGGAAGCCTGTTGCCAACAAGGACACTCAGCACTACCTGCAATCTCAAAGGCCTGCTACCATCAGGGACTACCAGACCTGTCAAGCATAGGGACAAACAGATGACTAAAGGCCAGTGTAAAAATAAAATCAACAAAAGCCAAGGCAATGTGGTACCAACAGGGCCCAGCTACCTTACTACAGCAAGCCCAGAATATCTTAACACACCTGAAGAGCAAGAAAATGACCTTAATCTTATGAAGATTAAAGAGGAAACAAATAAATCCCTTAAAGAAATGTAAGAAAATGCAGTCAAACAGATAGAAGCCTTTACACAGAAATCAAATATATATAAAGAAATTCAGGAAAATACAATCAAATACAAGTGAGCAAAAAAAAAAAAAAGACAAAAACAAAAACAAAAAACCCACAAACTGAGGCAACCCTGGAGATGAAAAACCTAAAAAAGAGAAGGGAAACTATAGACTCTAGAATCACCAACAGAATCCAGGAGATGGAAGAGTAAATCTCAGGCATAGAAGATAGAAAAAATGATACATTGGTCAATGAAAATGGTAAAGCTAAAAAGTTTCTAACATGAAACAACCAAGAACTTTGGGTCATTATGAAGATATTAAACTTGAGAATAGTAGGAATAGAAGGGGAAGATTCCCAACTCAAAATCCCAGGAACTATCTTGAACAAAATTGTAGAAGAAAATTTCCCTAACATAAACAGAGATGGCTATAAATGTACAAGAAACTTATAGAACATGAAATAGATTGAACCACAAAAGAAAATACTGCATCCACATAATAAACAAAACACTAAATGTACAGAACAAACAAAGACTATTAACAGCCTCAAGGGATACAGGCCAAGTAATATTTAAAGGCAGATCTAGTAAATGAAACTAGTCTTCTCAACAGAGACTTTAAAAGCCAGAAGAGACTGAATAGCTCTCTTCCAGTCTTTTAACAGATCACAGATGTTAGGCCAGACTACTATACCCTGCAAAACATTCAGTCACCATAGACAGAGAAAACTATGTAGTCCATAACAAAACTAAATTTAAAAATATCTTTCTACAATTCTAGTCCTAAAGAGGATAATAGGGGAAAAAACCCTCTAACAAAAAAGCATAGTAACTGCACCAAGAAAACATGAAATAAATAATTACACACACACACACACACACACACACACACACACACACACACACACTACCATGAGGAACATCAAAATAACAGGAATTAACAGTCATGAGTCATTATTAATATCTCTCAATATCAATGGATAAATAAAAACTAATAGAGTGGATCCATAAAAACTAATAGAGTGGATCCAAAGACAGAAACCATCATTCTGCTGCATACAAGAAACAAACTGCAACAAAGATAGATATTACATCAGAGTAAAGGTGAGGAAAAAGGCTTTCCAAGAAAAAAAAAACACTAGAAGCAAGCTGGTATTAGAATGGCTATTCTAATATTAAAATTCCACCAAGATGACTTATCAGTTTTGAATATCTATGCCCCAAATGCAAAGGCAGTCACATTTGTAAAAGAAACATTACTAAACCTTAAATCATACATACAACTCCACATGCTAAAAGCGAGAGACTTCAACACCTCATTCTCTCAATGAATAGGACATTGGGACAGAAATTAAAGAAAATAATGAAACTAATGGACATTCTGAATCAAATTTACCTAACAGTTATCTACAGAAACATTTACCCAAACACAAAAGAATATATTTTTATCTCAGCACCTCATGAAACCTTTAAAAGTAGCCATATAGTCAGTCATAAAGCAAACCTCAATATATATAAGAAAACTGAAATAACTCCTTGTATTCTAACAAACCACCATGGATTTAAACTGGACTTCAACAACAGCAGAAACAACAGAAAGCCTACGCACTTGTGGAAACTGAACAACTCTCTACTCAATGATAACTTTCAGGGAAGAAATACAGAAAGAAATTAAAGACTTCCTAGAATTCAATGAAAAATAAGATGACATAGCATACATGAGACACAATGAAAGCAGTGTTAAGAGGAAACTTCATAGCACTAAGTTCCTTCGTAAAGAAATTGGAGAGATCTCATACTAGCAACTTAACAGCATACCTGAAAGCCCTAGAACAAAAAGAAGCAATCCCAGGCAAAAGGAAATAGTCAACCTTCAGGCTGAAATCAATCAATTAGAAACAAAATAACAATACAAAAACCTCAACAAAACAGATAAACTATCTAACTAGTCCCATAGCCCCTAAAGAAAGAGCAACAGTCATTAAAATATCCTGTAGAGACTTGAAGCCCCAAGGTGGGGGAGGTGCCCCAGGGGGAAACCCTCTAAGTGGCATTGGGGAGGAAGGATGGGGGGAAAGAATTGTTCTGGAGGGACAAGAAGGGGGACATTATTTGGGATGTAAATAAAATTGTCAAAAAAGAAATTGTAGCTACAGCCTTCCATAGAGAGATTTGTGGCTATCAGTCCTGTAAGTGCAGTGCCCCATAGATGAGGCATCCCTATTATCTCAGACTGAGACAATAGGAAAAGAGACTTGATCGTCAAGTAGGCTCCAGAACAATTCACATGCTAATGAGTTACCTAGAGGCCTGGAGGGCTTAGCCAATAAGCTTCCCTTCTCAGACATTCCTCCTTGCAAAAGGTATTTAATCTCAGCCCTACTCTGAGAAGTGGGCTATGGTTTTAGGCATCTGTTTTCCACCATGACAATAAACTGTTCAGAACCACGGGCTGCCCTCTTTTCATCAAGATCTGTCGGAGAGCAAAGAAGGTCTTCAACTACAGAGCTGCAGCCTAGTCTCCTGTAGAAGGCATCCCTGTGCTCCCAACCACAATGGCCATCAAGCTTGCATCCAACAAGCTAAGGATAATCTTATCTGCTGGGACTAACCAGAGCTCTAGTTGAGATGCTGTCCCCAGCCTTTGGACCCCAGATTCCATTCTCAGTTCTTCTGTGACTCCCAGCAGTGCCTGGATGTTCAAGAGTCTGAGAACTCCATAGCCTTGTAGCAGACCTGGTGACCCCTGAACCAGCTCTGGTTTATGCATACCTGAGACAGCACTTTTCCACTCCAGAACCTTGTTTTGGTGCTTCCCTATAGCCCAGCACCCGGCTAGCAGTAGCATGGGATAAACTCAGTAAAAGCATTCTGCCTTCCCTTGCAGGGGTACCCAGTGGTACAAGGCCCACAACCCTGCAATACTCCTCAAACTATTCCTCAAAGTAGAAACAGAAGGAACACTACCTAATTCATTCTGTGAGGCTACAGTTACCCTGATACCTAAACCACACAAAGACCCAACAGAAAAGAGAACTTTATACCAGTCTCCCTCACGAATATCGATGCAAAAATACTCAATAAAATACAAAACCATCATTCACCAGGATCAAGTAGGCTTCATCCCAGGGATGCAAGGATGCTTCAATATACAAAAATTCATCAATGTAATCCACTATATAAATAAGCACAAAGGAAAAAAATCACATGATCATCTCATTAGTGCTGAAAAAGAAGTCCCTAATCTAATACCCTTTCATGTTAAAAGTCTTAGAAAGATCAGGAACTCAAGGCCCATACCTAAACATAGTAAAAGCAATATACAGCAAACCCATAGCGAACACCAAACTAAACGGAGAGAAACTTGAAGCAATCCCACTAAAATCAGGAACTAGACAAGGCTGCCTACTCTCTCCCTACCTATTCAATATACTACTTAAATTTCTAGCCAGAGCAATTAGACAACAAAAGGAGGCCAGAGGGATACAAATAGAAAAGGAAGAAGTCAAGGTATCACTGTTCCCAGATGAAATGGTAGTATACGAGTGACTCCAGAAATTTTACAAGAGAATTAATACAGCTAATGAACAACTTCAGCAAAGTGTCTGGATATAAAATTAACTCAAATAAATCAGTAGCCTTCTTTTATACAAATGACAACCTAGCAGAGAAAGAAATTGATGAAATAACACCCTTCACAATACCCAGAAATAATATGAAATATCTTAGTGTAACTCTAACCAAGCAAGTAAAAGATCTGTATGACAAGAACTTCAAGTTCCTGAAGAAAGAAATTGAGGAAGATCTCAAAAATTGGAAAGATCTTCTATGCTCGTGGATTGGTATGAAAAGGGTCATCTATCAAAAACAACCTACAGATTCAATGCAATTCCCATCCAAATTCCAACACATTTTTGTGAGACCTTGAAAGAGCAATTCTCAACTTCATATGGAAAAAAAAAACCCAAGATAGCCAAACCAATCCTGTACCACAAGGATCTGGAGGTATCACTGCCTCTGACTTCAAGCTGTTCTATGTTGCAATAATAATAAAAACTATATGGTATTGGTATAGAAACACTCAGGTGGATCAATGCAATAGAATCCAAGACTTTGCAATAAACCCATATACCTATGGACAATTGATTTTTGATAAAGAAGCCAAAACTATAAAATGGCAAAATCAGTGTCTTCAACAAATAGTGCTGGTCTACTGGATATCTACATGTGAAAGAATGCAAAAAGATCTATACTTATCACTTGGCACAAAACTCAAGTCCAAGTGGGTCAACAACTTCAACCTGAAAACAGATACACTGGGGCTGGAGAGATGGCTCAGTGGTTAAAAGCACTGACTGCTTTTCCAGAGATCCTGGGTTCAGTTCCCAGCAACCACGTGGTGGCTCATGACCATCGGTAATGGGATCTGATGCCCTCTTCTGGTGTGTCTGAAGACAGCTACAGCTATACTATACATAAACAGATACACTAAAACTAATAAATTAGAAAGTGGAGAATAGTTTTAAATGCATCCGTACTGGAGACAACTTCCTGAATAGAGGATCCATAGCTCAGTCACTAAGCTCAACGATGAAATAGACCCTCTTAAAACTGAACATCTTCTGAAAGACAAAAGACACTATCAATAGGACAAAGCAGCAGCCTACAGAATGGGAAAAGATCTTTAACTCTACATCCAACAGAGGTTTAATATCTAAAATATATAAAGACCCAAGAACTTAGAAACCAACAACCCAAATAACTCAGTTTAAAATGGAGTACACAGCTAAACAAAGAATTGTCAACAGAGAAATCACAAATGGCTGATAAACACTTTTAAAAATGTTCAATGTCATTAGGCATCAAGAAAATGCACATCCTTCCCCTTACGAACATTGATGACTCTGAGAGTCTTTCTTACACTCAGCTAAGATCAAAACTTAAGTAACAGCGCATACTGAAAAGGAAGAGGAGCAAGGGAAACACTCCTCCAGGACTAGTAGGAGTGCAAACTTCCACACCCACTCTGAAAATCAGTTTTGCAGTTTCTCAGAAAATTGTACCTCAAGACCCAGCTATACCTAAAAGATGTTCCACCATCCTACAAGGTCACTTGCTCAACTATGTTCATAGTCACTTTATTTATAATATGCAGAAATTGGAAACAATTCAGATGTCCCTCAGCTGAAGATTAATTTAAAACATGTGATCATTTACCCAATGGAATACTACTTAGCTATTAAAAACAAAGATATCATGAAATTATCAGGCATATGGATGGAAGTAGAAAATCTCATCCTGAGTGATATAGCCCAGACCTAAAAGGATATGCATCATATATACCCACTTATAAGTGGATGTTGGCCATAAAGTACAGAACACTCAGGCTACAATCCACAGACCCAAACAACCTAAATAACATGGAGGGCCAAAGGGAGAATGCTTCTCACTCAGAGGGAGGAAAATAGTCATAGGGGGTGGATGTAGAGAGTGATCTGGATGGGAGAGGGAATGGAGAGGAGAGCCAGGTGGGAATAATCAGCTGTCAGAGAGTGAGGAAGAGAGAATGGAATAGGGAGTTGAGAGTACGGGGAGCATCTCTGGGACATGCCAGACACCTGGGATGGGAGAGGCTCCAGGTAGTCTATGGGCACGACTCTAGCTGGGACTCCTAGCAGTGGGGGTTTATGAAGCCTGATATGGACACCTCTTATTGTCAGGCAGGACTCTCAGTGGAAAGATAAAGACACCAATTCACCCTCAAAACCTTTGAATCAAAACATATCCTTCCTATAAGATGTGCAAGGACAAACATGGAGCAGAGACTGAGGAAATGACTGGCCCAACTTGATATCCATTCCATGGGCAAGCACCGATCCCTGACACTATTAACGATTGCTACTCTGTTATGCTTGCAGACAGGAGCCTAGCGTAACTCCTCTGAGAGACTCCACCCAGTAGCTGACTAAAGCAGACACAGCCAAACATTAGATGAAGCACAGAGAGTCTTGTGGAAGAGTCCATGAATGGATTGAGGGACCCAAAGGGAATAGGGACTCCACAAGAAGGCTAGCAAAGTCAACTAACACTTTTGGTCTCCCAGAGACTCAACAACCAACCAAAGAGCTGGAGCTGAATTGTCCCTGCCTCTGTTGCCTGCCTGTGGTTCCTAGTCCCCTAACTAGGCTGCTTTATCTGGCTTCAGTGGAAAAGGATGTGCCTAGTCCTGCAGTGCCTTGGTGTGCCAGGGTTGGTTGATACCCAGGGGAGGCCTTTCCTTTCTCAGAGGAGAATGGGAGGGGGGAGCAGCTGTGGGGAGAGGTAGAAGAGAGAGGGGGCCTGTAATCAGGATGTAAAGTGAATGAATAAGTAAAGTAAGGGGAAAAGAAATGGAAATAACTAGATATCTTGTTGAGCACTCTAGACACAGTGAACCTGGAAGAAAGGAGCCTAAAAATGAAATGGACTGGTCTCCTGCAAGAGACGACTTTATTTAAAGCATCAGATAATTTATAGACTGGGGGTTAAGAAAGTTCACATGAGTAAGGTAATGTAAACACAGGAACAATCTGCATGTGGCAAACACATGTTTTTCCATAGAGGAATATAAACAAATAATAACCAGTTGTAATTAATAATCTGAAGTAAACTTATTTCTGCCCGCTACACTGAAAGAGGACAAAAATGTATTCCAATAACAATCCTGTATTTTTGAAGACTCTTGTCTTGTTTTCTTGGAGTTTGCTCATTTCACAAGCACTCAGAATTCTCACAGTTTCATTTTTGGACTATGGTCTAATAATATTCCAAGAGGAAAGGAAGGATGTACAAACAGTACACTAATATTGATTGTCACACAGAAATGGCAGTAAGATGAAAATGTCAGAGTGTGAGGATAATTAGAAAATTTAGCATTCATGCTGTGTAATATACATGCATATTTATATATGTGAATATATTCACATATATATGTATGCACAAATATGGATCTGTGAGTCAGCTACAACAAGAAAACAATATACTGCAGGGGATGTGTTTTATTTTAACGTTTCATTAAGAAGTATTTGTAAATGTCCACTATCATATAGGATTTGACCTACTAAAGTGCAGTGATCAGCACTTTATAAAGGTTGAGAGGCAAGAAGCATAGACCACATTATGGTAAAGTATTCAGATTAGACATGATACATTAGAAAATGGGAAGAGGGTCATGAAAAGATTTTGAGAAGAGTAAAGTGCTTTCATTTATAGTTGGAAAGTTACTCTCAATGGTTCCAGAAAGCATTAGAAAGGCTTTGGGATATAAGGGCAATTTTAGGAGGTTCGTTTGGTTTGTTTTATTGGGGGTTAATTTAAGCAATTGCTAATGGTGCCAGAATGAAAGCAATTTCTTGAGAATAGTGAAGAGCAAATTCCTAAATTGTAATGAATAGAACTTCATTATTAGAACAAGTAAATGAAAGGAAAATGAAATGTTGAGATTTTGAGATAGTTGTCTTAGAAATCTATTCACTAAAAAAAAGGAAAATAAAATAAGAGAAAGAGATGAGAATAAAACTCAATTTTGGTATGTTTGTGCTAGATATTAAAGGAAGTGCCAAGTCAGAGAATGTATGATTCCAGATAGCAAACAACAAAAGGTCTGGGAAATACTAATATATACATATTAATTGAAGCTGACATTTAAAACCAACTCATAGACCATGGATATTTATAATATATTTTCAATTCTTAAAGACATTCATTTTATATGTTTAAGCGTGCTTTCTGTGAATATGTGTACATCATGGCAGAAGAAGGCATTGAATCCTCTATAATTAGAGTTACAGATGGTTATGAACCATCACATTGGTGATGCAAATTAAACCAGGGTCCTCTTCAAGAGCAATAAGCCATCTCTCCAGCCCAGAATATTTATAATATTAATAGTACTTTCTAGATTTAAAAAATGTATAAAACCATTTTATAAACTCAACGTAATTAGCAAGCATTCTTATTTACATGTGAGAAAATTTAGGCTCATATAGTAATAAGATGTCTTGGTACTAGAACATAAACACATACAGACCATTGGAATAGTTATCTAAGACACAGAAATGAGCCTATGCAGCTATATCCATCTGATTCTTGATCAAGATCTCCAAATCAAAAGCTGGACAAAGATAGTTTCCTCAACAAATAATGTTGGGAAAGTTGGAAATCCACATGTAGAGGCAGAGGCATGAAACAGATTCCTACTTCTCAGCTTGCCCAGACAAACAAAGAAAAACACAAAACAAGTTGTACACTTCAACATGCGACCTAAAACCTAGAAACCTGTAGGCTTCAAGATGCCAAATTATATAATGGCTTTCTGAAAGGGTATCTAATTGCTCAGGAAATTTCTCAAGAACTAGTTAATGAGATTGCACCACATTGAAAGCTTCTGCACAGCAAGTCAGATGTACAAGTGGAGAGACAGCCTACGGAGCCTAGAAAATTGGTGATGACCATTTATCTAACAAGATTTATAACAAGAATATATAATAACTTACAAAATAAAAAATAAAAATAATCTAAACCATACATAATCAGATGAAACCAACTGTTCCAAAGAGAAGCACAAATGCCCAATGAGTGCATGGAAAAGTGTTTAACATCTTAAGCTATTAGGCCATACAAATAATTAAAACTACACTGAGATCTCATCTCACCACAGTCAAAATTGCTATCATCAGGAAAAGCAAAGACCAACAAATGATAAAAGATATGTGATGAGGAAAGATAATTATACACTCTTGGTAGGGATATAAATTAATCCAGCCACCATGGAGAGCAGATTTATCAAATAATTAAAAATAGAAGTACAATGTGGTCAAATATGTGAAGGACTTGAAAGCGTACTTGTGTTTACCTCAGCAATAATAACAACAGCTAAGAAATACAATCCACCTAGATATCCATGAATAGATGAGTGAAAAAAAAGATGAATGAAAAACAAATTTGGTATATATACAAATTTGAATTTTATTCAGTCATAAAAATATATCAAGTTATAATATATAAGCAGGATAATAGAAATTAAAATCATAAAGGAAATAAAATAGACTCAGAAAGGTAAATATTACATTATTTACCTTAAGTATAGCATATAGATTTTTCAAAATGTCAAAATAGAAAGGGATTTTGGGGTAGAGGAAAGAAAATAGCAGGAGTGGGGTAGTAGGCAGAAGAGCACAATGGAAGAAATATAAACAAAATGTTTTTATATAGGTATACAAATGACACAATGAAATATATTTTGTGCAATTTTATATCCAATAAAAAGAAAGTGTGACTCGAGTGTTTAGTAATTTTTGAAGCAATGTCATTTTCCAAAACTGAAGACTCAACCCCAGTCCCTTCTATTGTATCTTTAGGGTTTTTCCCATAGACCAGGATTTTCCTTTTCCATTTATCCATCTGCTTTACTCTAGGGCATTAGAATAAGCAAATTTCTCTCTTGTCTAAGTAATACTTACTCATTTGCATTTCTAAGTCACTAATTGTGACTTTTTACTTTTTTGTGTAGAGTTTTAAATTAATCATACTTCTTAATTTATAGAACACCAACATCACCCAACCCTTGGAAGCCAATCTCCTGTTTCATGTATTATCTCTTACTTTCATATTCTATTTTAATAGAGAATATAATTATCTCCATTCAATTCTCCATACTGTCATTGGCTACCTTCCAAAATTGCTGATGTTCATTCTGCTCTGTATGCATTATACATATGTGTGGACTTTAATTTTCTCTTACTGTATACTTTAAACACTATAGCATTTTAGTACCTGCTTCTAAGTACATAGGCACATCCTGTTTGTTGTTTTTATCTTCTGCATAGGAATTCATAGTATTTATTAACTACATTTCATTTATCACTTTCCTCTGAGGTTGAACTCTGTAGCTGACCTTTCCTCTCAGAAAGAACTTCACATAAATGTTTTCTTAATGTGCCTGTGTGATAGTTTCTGAGTTATTTATTCTCCATAAAAATACAAAGTTATTAGGCATACATACATGTAATGGCATGTCATCAGATTCTTTTCCGGAATGACTATTGGCACATTCATACTTTGAAGAGTTTATTGAGCTCTCCCTACCACTCAATACGCCTACATTTCTTACACAGATTTTATAGTTTTGAATCTCATCTCAGATATTAACACATTTCAACTTTATATGCATGTATAGAGGTATATGTGTATGTACATATAATGCACAGTGGTATAAGACATTTACAATTTCAGCTGTGTTGGTGAGGTATTGTTGACACATAGAAACTTGTATCTTTAATAAGCAATCTGATGATTTGGACATATAAACCCATATTTTATATAAAATAAAGTCATCTTATTATTACCTTCCATTGCCCAAACTGTATTTTCTCCTTTGAGTTTCAGTGTCATTGTTATCATACATTAATTTTCTCTAACCACATATCCTCTTACATCTAAAGCATGACTCATAAGCCTTGGAAAAAAATATAATAGGTTTTTTTTTATCTAGTTTAATAAGCTTTTACAATTTCAGTTTTATTATTATCGTAGTTCACCCCTTAATTTTAAACAATCATAAATGCTCTGAATTTGCCAAAAGCCTCTGAAACTGAAAAGGTCCAACACACCCCTGAAAACAAGTATTGTACAGGAATATGAGAGTAGAGAGAGTTTGAGCTACAGCAATCTCAATGACTCTCACCTTAGATAAAGTAAAAAATCTCCCTGCACCTACTTACTTTGAAGGATATTGCGAAGTCAACATTGTAGTATAGTCCCAGAGACAGTTACTGATGTCAAATCTTGGTGTTTATATTTCATTGCCTTCTCTTTGACTCTCCCTGTAGGTTTCTACTACAGTCTGTTTTCAAATTCTTCTTCGAGTGCCATGTCTTTAAAAAATGTTTATTAATTCTTTTGAAAATTCCACTGTTATTTCTTATTTTCCTTCCTCATAAATACCCAATATCCGTTTATAATTGTCTAGGTCATTTGCTTCTTTTTCCAATCTATAGATACACAGTTTGTACATTTAGTACAAATATGTTTGATGGCTTTTTTCCATGAAACAGATACTAAAACATTAGCAGAAATTGTTTTTATATATATATATATATATATATATATATATGTTCCGATAGCACAATGTTTTACATGTCATCTTTAGAGGGTTTTTGTTTTGTTTTAGTTTGTTTTTGTTTTATTCTAATTATAAATTGTTCCCTGGTGTTCTGGTTAAATTCTAAAACAAAGTTTTAAATATTCTGCTTTTAACAGATTCTTTTATCCTTTATCTTTGTCCTGGACCGACATAAAATATTGACCCATCTTGTTCTTGTACGACTAACAGTGAGCGCCAGCAGTTGCTAGCTCTCCTTTGTATGATTGTCAACATCTAAGTGATAGTCACTAATCCACAAATACTTGCAGATGCCTATGAAAATATATTTAGGATGAATGCCCCCTGTAGCTACTTGTATTTCTGTTATATTTGCCCATCTCAGCTCTAATAATTTGAGCTTTCATTTTCCGAATGATGCTAAAACCATTCCTACTGGGTTCCTCCAACACTCAAGATGTTTAACTATCAACTCCCTTTTCCAAAAGCGTCCAAAATTTTAGCCTTCACTAATTGCTACTTTTCTCTCCTTCTTTCTGTCTTGAAATGTTGTTCATTTAAGACAAATTATCCCAACCTCCTGGTCTCTTTGTAAAATCATCTGAGTAATTTTATCTAATTTTAAATCTTTTGTGATTGATGGTATTCATTTGAAGAACACCCCATTTCATCTTTGGACATCAGTATTTACCAGTTATGCAAAAGCAAATATAAAAGAGGACATAAACTGATGAATTCCTCACTTCTGTTGCCACCTTAAAAACATCTATGCCTTATGCTTTGTAGAAAATTCTATCATGTCGTTGGTAATTAAAAGAAAACACACTCGTTTCTTCTGCTCCGTATATTTATTAGAACAGACAGGTAACTATCTCCCCCATGCAACCCTAAAACCTATCAAAACATTTGTAAGCTTCATAAATATGATACGAGTTATCTCTGAGTCATTTTATTTCTTGTCATCATTCCCTTGGGAATATTGTTTTCATTTTTATCCTTTCTAGGATACATATATTTGAGTTATCTTAAGGTGAGTAAGCGCTGAGAGTGATGAGAAGAAAAAGAAACAGAAGGGCAAAAAACTCAAATGTGCATTTCAGTATTGTGAACAAATTTACTGATCTTCAGAAGACATGATTTGAGCAGATAAGTCTGTAGTATTTATTTATTTATTTACCACTAAAAGTAAACCACGTGCTGGTGGGAATTGAATAAGATCTGAGAAAGGAGTTGGGGCCTAGGGGCTGGGGACAGCATCTAGCAGGGGTAAAGGGGGGGGGTCTGGCTTGTCCCATGGAGGTGATTGTCCTTAGCTTGGCAGAAGCAGGTTTGCTGGCCTGTGGCTGTGAGTAGAGAGAGGCCTTCGACTGGAGAATTAAGTTGTAGCTCTACAGTCAAATACCTTTTTCATAGCTCCCCCAAAACAGATCTTAATGAAAAGAGAGTCCATGGTTCTGAACTATTTATTGTCATCCATAAAATCATACCCAACTTCAGGGTGGGCCCTGAAATTAAATATCTTTTTGCAGGGGAGGAGGTATGGGAAACCAATTGATTGCAGACCTCCATGCCTCTAGGGACCTCTATTAGCATGGAGAACTCCTGTTTTGGGCCTACATGACTAAAGGACACATTTCTTTTTTATGTGAAGCATGGCACGTATTCCAACTCAGGAGTTCAGCTGAGGGGCTGGGAGTCACCTAAGCCTCAGGTGTGTGCCTACCAAGTCTCCAGGTTTCAAGCTGCTCTATCTTACTAAACTTCCTGGCATGGTTTTATTTTATTTTCCATAGTTTTTCATACAATCCTACTTCTCATGGCTTAACCGGAGCAGAATATCTGCATGTTTAGGCATTTTATTTTATTAATATTTGTACTACAATATCAAGTTATTTAACTCTTTCAACTTCAGTATCATCCCCTATGAAATGGGTATTATAATGACATTTGCTTTGGAGGTTTTCTGAAGTTTAAAGTAGCTTAAATGTAAAGAAATCATGAAAACCATGGAGTGTTTTATAAGTATTAGCAGCAATATTAATGAAGTGATTCATGAGCCAGTGTGCACAAATAATTAATATTCTGGTCTCAGAATAGAAGGAGTTGTATATACAGTAAAACTGCCAACATTTGGAGTTATGAAATAAAAGCTCAGAATTTCCAAATACATGTATGTGATCTTTTAATTTTCTTAGCCCTGGCTTTCCTTTCCCCAGGAATGACAGGAGGGTGTCATATTGACGGGATGCATTGATTGGTTGTCTAAATTCATCTGATTAATATCAAAACTTATAGGCACCTCCAATAGTGGATTTTGTCTGTGAGTTTAGTTGCCATGTGCTTGTCGAAGTAGATCTATCAGTAAACACGGTGCTGGGTGCTAAATATAATTCTTTTCTGTTTGTGTTTACAAGGAGTGGTGTAGAGCCAGATCACATGTAAGACAACTTTAATACTTATGTTAGTTTGTATATGGTTGACCCAGGGTATGGCACTATTAGAAGGTGTGGCCTTGTTGGATTAGATGGGGCCTTGTTGAAGTAGGTGTGTCACTGTGGGTGTGGGCTTTCTTATATTTTTGGTTGTGTGCCTATCCTTTAACTGCTGAGCCATCTAAAAAAATCCAATAAATACAAACAAACAAACAAACAAACAAACATTCTCCTCCTGGCTGACTAGCATTCTTCTAGCAGCCTTCAGATGAAGATGTAGAACTCTCAGTTCTGCCTGCACCATGCCTGCCTGGATGCTGCCATGTTCCTGCCTTGATGATAATGGACTGAACCGCTGAACCTGTAAGCCAGCCCCAATTAAATGTTCTCCTTATAAGAATTGCCTTAGTCATGGTGTCTCTTCACAGCAGTAAAACCATAACTAAAACAATGCTACTACTTATAAAAACCACAGGACCAAATCTTTGAAAAGGATCATGCCTGAACAAATTGGGAAGAAAATAGACACAAGTATGTACCCCAGAAAAAGGCCAACAACTTTTACCTCACAGTGTGTCTTTGTCTGTCTTTCATTCTACTTTTGGGTGAACCTATTATAAGAATCCGGGCAGTCTTTCAGAGAGTTAGCAAATTTTTTGCTGAATTTCTTCAGTGAGTCAGACCTCATTAGATATTCAACTGTCTTGGGGTTTGAGGAGGGCTTTCATCCTAAAATATCTGGTTGTACATGTCAACTCCTTTTGACTATCCAACACTCTGAGGCTGGATCTGAAGAGTTTCCATTGTGGTGTGTATTATAAATTGTTTTTTTAAGGAAGGGGAACATTACTAATAGATACTCCAGGGTAGTTGTGGGTAAATAGTTCAGGGTAAATATATGAAACCCAAGTGTTCCTCTTTGAAGGGTCTAAACAAAAGTAAATGAACAAAATGCATTTTATACATATGAAATGGACACTTGAGAGTTCTTTGGAAAGTCAGTTGGATGGGGTTTTGCTGGAGCAAATACTCGAAGGAATGTTTTGGACACAGATGTAAAAGGCTAACTCGGGCTCATGAAGGAACATTTCCCTGAAGCAGACACAGGAGAGAGGATGTATTGTTAAAGCAAGTATGTGAAAGGACACGTGGTGAAGGATTCTTTGCTAATGACACGCATGTATTGGTCTGCCTTACATTGAGTAATTGAGCTGCATTTGTCGGGACTCCATAGAGAGAAAAGCACCAAAAAAAACTTCTTGTGCTGTCTGCAGTTTCTTGCTGATGCTGCAGGCTGATTGGATGCACGTGCTGAGGTAAGAGCCATGTTGAGGTAAGGCATGTGAAAGACACATGATGTTTGGAGAGTGTAAATAGAACTCCACAGAGTGACAGAGACAGACCTTGGCTCGCTGGTACAGCTAGCTGTCTAATGCTTGTGGCTCTTGCTCCTTTGCTGACCTTCTATTCCCTTGAGAGGCCCAGCCAGAACCTCTCCTGGTATTCCTCCTGCTGACTTGAGCCACGAGTTCACGAGTCCAGGAACTGCTGTTGCTAACCCGACTCTACTAAACTGGACCACTGGTGTATCCGTGAAATGTTTGCAAGTAGATGGAGCTGACGCTGCTGACCTGTGAATTAAACTGCAGATTTCCAGACAACACAGATGAGAGTTGCTCCAAAGGATCTTTTTAAACAGGTCCACTTCCACTCCACCCACCCATATCATTTCTTTCCACTACTTCTGGTGGCTGGTGGACTACAAGGGAGGTTAAACACTTAAGAACCATCATTAAAAATAAAGTTTGAAAAAAATTAAAGTTACACACACACACACACACACACACAATGGCATACACAACTCATTATTGTGTATACTTAATGCACATGTATGCACATGAATAAATAAAAATTTACTAAAAAACGTCAATAGTAATATACAGTGGTACAGGTCTATAGTTTTAACACTAAGGGGGTGGAGTTAGAAATCAGGAGTTCAATGCCTGCTTGAACAACATAGCAAGTTATAGGCCATGATGGCCAAAAACGTCAAGATCCTGCCTCAAAACAAAAGTAAACTGTGGTCAAAGAATAAAATGACTAGGATGAAAATTATGTCATTGTGGAAAAAGACAGATGGACAATATTTTTTAGTGACAGCAGTGCATGGTATTAATGAAAGCAGAAAGTAATGGAGAGAAGATTTAAGTGAAACACTGCAAAAATAAGAGCACAATCTAGAGTCTACACTCGAGACTGGTGGGAGTTTATGAGGCCAGCCAATACCTACCCAAATTAACCCAAATGCTACTCAAATTTAATTGTACAGATGGTGGAACACAGATAAACCTACTAGATTATCTAATATGTATCTCCTGTTGCACTTAAGTTTATCTATTCCCCTGAATTGTTTTGAGCTAAGCACAACTGCTATTTTAATTAAATTATGAAATGCTACTGCAACCTCAGATTATATTGTCTTGTACTTCATAAATCTGTACATTTTGACAAATACTGTATACTTTCATTCCGTATGAATTATCACACCCCCATTTCGCATGCATTCATTCTTTGTCTTTATTTCAAAATAGAGCTATATGCTTTCATTCACTTAAAATGCATTGATTTCTCAATAGTTACATAAGTTTCTCAGACTTTTCTGCACCCTTGGCTTTTGTTCTTTGCTTGAGAAAATCTGAAATAGGTTTCATCATTTCTTACAAGTCTAAGGCTTAATAAACGAGAAAAGAATTTTAAAGTCTCAGTGTGTCCCTTCAAAATAACGGATATTAGGAAGTAGATTCCATTGTTAACAGATAGCTCTGACTGACAATATAGAGTACAATGGTAGTTTTATTCAGCAATGTAAAAGAAGTCTATGTGAGAAAAAGAAATGTCTAGGACAGGGAAAACAGGCAGCTAAGATTTAGCCCCTGAAACTTTCTTTCTTTGATGCAAACTTGTATAGCAGAACTTACTTGTGAAATTTTTATTTGTTTTATAACACAACATTGATTTCATTACCAAAAAAAATGTAGTCATTTGTTTTTCAACAAAACAACAAAATTACTTCACAAGTGGGAAACAATTGCCAAACTATGAATACGGGGGCGGGGGTGTTATCTTTCAGTTGGGTCATTTTACAGAGATTAAAAGAAGAATCCAACCTTTTTTCTCTTCAGAATAACATCAGTGTTTGGGGAACTATTTCATTAGAAAGCCTATACCGAAGAACTACAGGCAAGCAAAGATTGCTGAAAACAAGAGAAATGATCTTCCCCAGGGAAGGGCATATTCATCGATTATAGAATACCAAATGGTTAGCCCTAAAAACATGTATACAAGTAACATTATATAGAGTGAACAGGTTATATTTAGGAATATACATATATGTATGTAAAAACAATGAAAAAAGAAATCATGATGTTGAAGAGCAAGAAGGGCTATATAGGAATGTGTGGAGGGAGGAAAGGGGAGGAGCAAAAACTATTTAATTATATTCCCTCAAAATAAATAAAAAATAAAGAAAGCCTATACTGACAACTACTTTTATTTTTAATCCAGTTTATAGAGACAAAGCAAGAAAAAATTTACAAGGCATCGAATGAATGAGAAACATGTGTTCAATCACAAGGACAGTTAAGCAAATGTGTATGTCCAATGATGAACAACTCCAACTATAGATGCTACTGATTCTGACGGACCAGATATACTATATGCCCAACTCATAAAAGAATAGTAGAGGAAGATAGGTTACTTAAGAATAGAAAGAGAGAGAAATAGGTGGTATGGTATGGTGGGTTGGAGGACTATGGACCATGAGAGGAAGCCTGGTATGGTCAACCTAAAGGCTTTAAGCCCTAGAGACCTGAAGGGACAATAGAACATGTAAAGATTTGTAGTCATCAGTCAAGTAAGGGCAATGCCCCCAAGCCCTTCCACATGTAGATGAGGCATCTCTAACATCTCAAACCAAGACAATAGGAAAAGAGATGTGACCACAGTCAAGTAGGCTCAAAGCAAAGTTCTCCATGTTAATGAGGTGCCTAGAGGTCTGGAGGGCATGGCCAGTAAGCTTCTCTTTCCAGACATTCCTCTCTGCAAAGGGTATTTAGTATCAGGCCCACCGTGAGAAGTGGGGTACGGTTTTATGTATCCATTTTCTGCCATGACAATAAGCTGTTTAGAACCACAAACTGTCTCTTTTCATCCAGATCTGCTGTTGCAAGCCATGGAGAAGGCCTTCGGCTACAGAGCTGTAACCTAGTCCCTAGTAAAAGGTTTCTCTGTGCTCCCAGCCACAACTGCCACCAAGCTTGCCATTGTCAAGCCAAGAACTTCCAGGCTGGGATTAGCTGGAGCTCCCCTCAGCAACTCCCTCAACCCCTGCCCCAAACTAGACACAGACAGTGGGGGGTGGGTGCAACTCCCTCTGTTCTTCGGCAAACTCCCAGCAGTTCCTGGATGCCGAAGAGTCTGATAACACCATGGCCTTACCTCCTTGCAGACCCAGGGACCCTCAACCAGCTCTGTCTTTCCCACATCTCAGACTGTGGTTTTCCACCTCCAGAGCAGCATCTTGGTACTTCCCTACAGTCCAGCACACACCCCAAAGTGGTGTGTGGTAAGCACAGTCAAACTCCCTGTGTTCTACCTCCCTAAGCAGGCTATGCTCAGTGGTGGAGTGGTCACTGGCCAACAACCCTACAGTGAGTATGTATGGCAGTTTTACCAGGAGAGTTTTACAGAGACAGGTTACAGAGAGAACAAGATAGACAGAGGTGGAGACAGAACTAGCCACAGAATGAGAAAGAACCAGAAAATCAGAACATATTACCAAAGTTGGTATGAGGCCCATCTGAGTAATTCAGTCAGAAGCCAAGAAAAGTCAGAATGAATCAGCCATCTTGGAAGATTAAATTGTATGGAGGAGCAAGGGTTTTTGACCTTAAAAAATATACTCTTTTCTTAGGTTAAAACTATATAAAACCACTCTAATATAGTTTAGTATGTTTTATATATGTAAACTGAACTACTATTTTTTATTTTTAAAAATGTATTGTGTTTCCTTTTTCTTTTTTCTCTTAGAATCCGTCCATTTGGATACTTCCTTTGATCTGTGCTTTTTGGAGTGTATAGGAATATACCACGTTCTCTTATCTTTTTTTCACCTGGGAATACTATGATTGACTTACTTGATATAAAGTATGAGTGGTCAGCTCTTTTACTTAGCATATGGAAATGTTGACTCTCTTTCCACTTCTCTCAGTGACAAACGCACTATACCAGGTTGATTTTTAATGTAGGTGCTATGAAATATTGAAGTTTGTCTTTGATGTGAGAAGGTTGAATGTGATGACATAGGGCTTTTTTGGTACTTCCTATTTGGGTTTTTCTCAGTTCCTTTAATGTATATTTTACTGTATTTTAACAGTTTTGTGTCCTTATCTGTGGGAAGCTTACTGTCATTATATGTTTGAGCATATGTGTATGTAAACATATATACATAAATATACACACGCATATCTTTTGTTTATGTGTATACTGTGAGTGAAGAGGGGCACATGTGTGTACGTAATCATAGAGATTAAAAGATAGAGAGCCAGAGTTACTGGAAATTGTAAGATCTTTTGCAACTAATATGGGTACTGAGAACTATGCTTGGGTTCTCTACAAAAGCCATACACACTCAAGTCCTGAGCCATTTCTGCAGCATCTATCTGAGTATTTTTATAACTAGTGTCTTTCATAACTTCTTTCTGAACAACATCATCTTTTTACTATAGCTTGTCAAGCTACTTTAATGTTATCCCCTTTCCTGGTTCCCCTCCAGAAACATTATACATATACATTATACATATGTGTGTGTGCCTGTGTGTGTCTGTGTGTGTGTCAGAGAGGCAAATGTTCTCAGTGACTAGTGCTGTCAAATGGTCAATAGCACTAAAGAACAAGTACAGCATTCATGGTCACTGCGTCTGTGGCATAGCACATCATTCTTTTGCAGCATTGGGTCTTACTAAGTTACTTCAATAGACAGAAAGTTGAATTCTAACACTGAAAACATGAAAAAGGAGACAAACTAAAACTGGGTGGTTTTGAAAACTGGGTGGAGAACATTATATGCCTTGTTATATGTCAAGTATCATTTGCCTGTAGTCTATCCTTGAGCCTAATATTACCTTCCCTTGGCTTTCTTTCCAACTATGAAACCATAACAAACAAACAGACAAACAAATAAATAATGAAACAAAATATTGTATGGAGGCTAGAAGCTACCAGGCCTTGCCCTAGGTAGAACAGAGAAGGAAATGTGCTGGGCTCAGACTAAGATGTGTATTCGCACAGTTTAGGTATGACCTTCAACTCATCACTTCATCTGAGGAAATCAAAGTGACATCTATAATCTAGAAAGTGTAATTTTCAGCCATGGTAATGTAATTTTTAACATTATGCTACACATGTAAATTGAAGCCTAGATTGTCAAATAACTTTGACAATATATAGCTCAGTTGTTACGAAAACTGAACTGAAATGTAGGTTTGCCTCCAAAATTGTTACTCCATCCACTAAATCACACTGTTTCCACATTATTTCATGTTAACAATAGTTATTTTGAAATATAACAATGAATGAAAAATAAAATAAATAAAGAGTAAAACCAAAAGGATTTATTTTCTTTATGCTCCCACTTCAATTTTAATAGTATCATTTATTCTAATTCTTACCCTTACTCTGCTTTCCTTAAATGTGTGCTTTACAGTGTCCTTTCCCTCTATAGACAAAGGAATCATTCAATGGAAATAAGTATGGGAAAATGACTCTATGTTTGATACCATTACAGGATAGAATAAATCCTGAAACAGTCTGGGAAAGGGTGAAGGCAGAAACAAATATAAAATAATCACATGGTCATTAACCTCTCATTAATATACTAATTAACTCCCATGTTGAAAGTTTAAATATATTCTTTACATATAAATATTCTCAACTTGTTAACTGCAGTAAGAGAAGTTTTCGAATAAATCAATTTATAAGGAATAGAAGTCATATTTAAAGTCATACTCCTAATTGAATCCTAATTAAAATGACCATCCACCTCCTAATTAGAAAATACTTACTTAGTATCATACACAAACAAAAATTTTCCTTGAATAAGAACATTGAATTTTTAAAATTTATTGGAGGTAAAGTTAATGTTTAATATCTCATTTTAATACTTGATTTAATACTTTGATAATACAGAGGAATATTATCAAAATAATGTTATAAACTATTAGTGAAAATATGACACTTAATTTTTTTAAATTTTTACATTTTTGGAAATAGTTTCATTGCCACACTTAGTTTAGTAAAGCATCTTCATCTTATTAAGGACAAAGTCCAGCCAGCTAATATAGATTATTGAACACCATGTTGCCACTCTGACAAAGATTGCTTGAACAATTGCACCTTTTAAGTCCACGTAAAATGCTTTGGCTGGTAACTTTATTGAGACTCTCAAGCACCAATTTTCACGGTCATAGGACTGTTATTTTCTTTGTATTGATCCTGCAAATGGGTATTTGTTGATATATGGGAATGTATTGCTGACTGTTAGTGCTCCTTATAAAGCTTATTTACAACACATATCAGCAGTTATAAATTATGAACTCAGGAACCCCAAAGAAAAGCTTAGAAGAATAGAGTGGGAAAGAATGTACAGAAAAGAAAAAAAGCATCTTATCATGAATAATGAAAAACTAGAACAAAATTATCATAAATCTGTCAACTAATCAGAAAGGTAAGAAAAAAATGAAAAGAAAGTGTAAAGTGTAGAGGAATTTTAATCTAGCAACATGGCTGTTCTAGTAAGAGATACCATCTATAGATGTGATCCACCTGGAATATACATCGTTGATCCCTCTGGCTGGAATACAGGTACACCTTTAGTACACACCTTTAATCCCAAAAAATGACATCTAATTGAAAGGCAGACAAAGTGATGAATCAGAGAAAGCTTTGACAGAATGAGTCAGAGATAGGATATGCCCAACTCTTTCAAGAACAGCACAGGAATGAAAGCCTACTTAAAGAGCAGTGAGGCAAAGAGAGTTCAGTTCAGTTCAGTTCAGTTCAATTTAGTTCACTTCAGTGAAGTTCAGTTGAATGCATCTGAGCTCAGTTCAGTGTGGAACAGTTGAATTCAGAGCATTTCTGCTTGTGGAGTTCAGGGGCAGTCTTTCCAAGCAGAACAATTCGATCAGAAAATGAAAGAAGCCAATTAGAATCTGTCAGCTTAGAAAGGAGTTTAGCCAGAACAGCTGAGTTGAACCAGCCAGGCAAAGTTTAGAAAGAGCTAGAAAGAGTGAATTGATTCAGCAATAAGTCTTGGAGGCTGAAACATTCTAAGCCTATGTTAGCAGACAGAAGTTCGAATCTGCAGTCTACAAGGTTCAAGCTTGCAGAAGATTAGATTGTATGAAGACTAGAAGCTTCCAGACCTAGCCCTAGGTATAGTTAGTACAGAAAAAGAATCATTCAAGGCTCTGCTCAAGTCCTGTATTTGTACAACTTTGGTATGGCTCTCATCTTTTCCATTACTCTGAGGAAATATAAACAACATTTACATTTACAGGAAGGAAATAAGCTATTAAATGGGAAATGTAAGCTTCCTGAAAGCCTAAAATCAGGCCAACCACTAATCCACCCTAGTCATAAAAAGGAAACACGGGACATACATAGGAAGAAATGATGTAGGTAAAATACTGGCAAAATGACTATTTGTCAAGCTAAAGAATAATTCAAAAGATTGTTAATCACAAATAGAATTTGGCCTTAGTTACAGCATGACCTAGCAATCAAGATTTTCATCAATGATCCCGTTTAACATCATTATGTGATGATGGGTTGTACTTCCCATAAGTAATGAAATATATATTACTTATGTAGCCTTCTCACTAAATATGTGAAAACAATATTAATCAAGCTTACCTTCAGACATACAAGAAAGATGAGAGTAGATAAAATTGCTAATATCATGAGGAAACAGTCATATAAAATCCAGGACAGGCAATTAGCATATCAACTCACCTAATCTTAATGCCATGAAGAAAAGCACTTGCTCTTACAGAAGACGCAGGTTTGGTCCTCAGCACCCACACTAGGCCACTAGTAACTGCCTGTGACTCCAGTTGCATGGATGTTAGCTACCCTCTTCTGCCTTCAAAGGGCACATGCATGCGTGTGGTGCATATATAAACAAGATAGGAAGAAATGAGTACACATAAATAAAAGTGAATGTTTTATAAAGGCCAAAGGCCACAATTATAAAAGTGAAAACTAAGCTAAGAATAAACTGCAAAATAAGAAAACTATATGATCATAAATAACTAACCCTCAAATAATCCTTTGTAGTACAAAAAATGTTAGAATGAACAAATTGAGATGGTGACTTTACATTTGCCACTCCCTGTCAGTTTTTCCTTCACTCTGAGCCTTTGAGGGGCTGGCTCACAAATTTTATAATGGTTTTTGTCCTCTGGATTCTTTTTTGGATTCTCCAAACAAAAGATTGATGAAAGGAAAGATCACGAGATTAGGATATTTATCTCCCTGCCCCAAGAAAACTTTTTCACCAGGCTACATTGGACCAGCTACATTCCTTTCCAGAAGCTACAGATCCCTCTGGGTAGAGCTTATTGTGACAATATTCCCACACAATGTCAGTCATCAGTCCTTTCATTTCCTCTCCCTGGGATTCCACACCATTTCTCTTTGGCTTCCTTCAAGTATTCCATGCATCTTTGCTCATTATTCTTTTATTAACCTTCCTCTAAATGACCAAATTAAATATGATAGCTGTTACCTGGCAGAATTTTGAAAGAAAATTGCAAATAAAATTGGTAATTTTATGAAAAATGTAACAACATGAATGAAACTCCAATTTACCAATGTTTATAAAATAAACAAAATTATCAAATAACCAAAATGCAAGGCCTAGGCACAGGAAAATACAGCGAACAAATCAAAAACGAAATTGAATTAATGCCACTTTACCTTTCCAGAGATTAGGAAAAGATAAAATTATATGTTTTTATGGAGTATAACATATATATGAAAATTTCCTAAAAAGTGGAGGAAAGATGGAGAAATGGCTCAGTTGGTAAAGTGTCCACATGTGTATGTAGGTAAAGTTACATGCTTACACATGTTTGGAGTACAAATGTCATTGTTCCTTGTCTTCTTCAATTTCTATCTACATTACTATATCTAGAACTGGGAGTGGTGGTGCATGCCTCTTATCCTAGCACTTGGGAGACAAAAACATATGTTCAAGGCCACTCTGGCCCATAGGGAAGTTCTAAGAACAGTCACAGACCCTGTCTCACTCAATAGCTTCCAAGTTCAGATCACCAGCATGTACATAGATACCAAATGTTCTCTCTTCTCTGAGCCCATCCAAATACTTAGTTGGTATTGCTACTTAGAGCTTTCAAGCCTATCACAAGCTCCAGCATTTTCAAAGCAGTCTCTACTCTTCAATTATCTTCCTAAATTGATGTTCTTCAAAAAGATCTTTAGCAAATGACTTGCTTCAACTCTGGACTTCAGTGTATTTTAAAGCCCCTAATGTACCAAGAATTGCCACAAGCTATTTTCCCTTTCCTAAAAGCATTCTCGAAAATTCCTCCCAGCTCCCAGTTTATTTTTTATAATGCCATAGACAGAAAAAATAGAAAAAAAAATACCAAGGAATCTTATGTCAGATTTCTGAAGTTATTCTAACAAGATTATGATAGCAAAGCTAGTTTGGGGTAGAATAATTGCTATCAGCCGACTATCCCACTGAACTCATCATTTATCACCCCCATTTATGTGGATGCATATGTGTTACCATGATATTTGGAAGCCAGAGATCAACTTCAGTAGTCATTCTTTAGGAGTCATTGATCTAGCTTTGTGAGACAGGGTCTCTGGCTAGTCTTGAACTCCTCAGTTCCACTAGACTGCCCAACTATGAAGCTGCAAAGATTCTCTGCCCCTCCAGTGCTGGAATTAGAAATATGTGCCAGCACACCTGGCTATTTTAGATAGGTTCCCGTGATCAAACTCATGCTTAACTGCTTTACCAACTGAGCTGTCTCCTCAATCCCACAAAATAAATTTGAGTAAATCATTTTTCTTTTGAACATCAATGATGATTCGATTTGTCTGGTATCTTAGATATCTGTTTCAATTACTTAAGTGTTAATACCTACAGAGAAGTTTGTAATAATTAAAGAGAAAATAAGAAAACTTAGATAAAATGCATTCTAAAACCAGGGATGAAAACAGAAACTATAAAATCCTACTAATAATTTCTCAAAGAAGTTCTTTAAAATAATCAGTAATGTATGACTACCTATCCAAAAGAACTCAAACAGGATGTCAAAGCAATATTTGCAAAGCCATTTTCAAGGGAGCAGTGTTCACAATAGAATAGAATAGAAGGAGAGAGAGAGAGAGAGAGAGAGAGAGAGAGAGAGAGAGAGAGAGAGAGAGAGAGAAGAGATCTCACAGATAGGTCACATATATTGAGCACCAGCTCTGCCACCTGTATGGTTTATAACTTGATGAAATTTATAGCCACTCTTTAGTCTTCATTTTAGAAGTTATTATATGGGTAACTTGACATTTTCAATTTGAAATAGGATGAAATGGGACATAATAACAGTTTATAATGTATCAGGAATATAATTGTCCTTAATTACTTATTAAATCCCAATATATGCCAGGTTCTGTTCTACATACTGCAGATGAAGAAGTGACTTCTATTGCTTCAAAATTGGTCATGAAATCAATGTATTTCAAAAGGTAATGTATTACTTCGTGAATAATTCAGTGTCCCCTGTTTGTTTTGAGACCTGTTATTCTAGGGAGACAATAACTTCACTCCTTGGTTCCTTGTTGCTGGTAAACCTTTACACTCCATTTCTCTGTATTAGTTTCCAATAAACCTCAGTAAAGGAAAACACAGCACAGCAGTACTAATTGCTAAGTAAAATGTGATCTGCATGTAAGGTATTCAGCATTTAAATACTTGAATGGCAAATTTTAAATCTAACGTGAGGTTTCAGATATAAAGTAGTGGTTATCTCTGACACTGACTGAATTCTCCAAAGATTCACGTACACACACACACACACACACACACACACACACACACACACACACACACCACCCTTAATTCAATACTAAGTGCTCACATTTCTATTAATGACAACGTGTACAGCACATGATGTACAGGAACACCAACTGGTGACAAAAGCAAAGTCAGTGAAAAAAGTCTCTGCAGAATCAGCCACCACTGGCATCTGCTTCAAGCACTATTCATTCTCTTCAGGCTTTACCAGAGTCTAGACTCAGAGGCTCTCTATTCCTTCTGCCTCAACGTATTTAATTTTCTTTTCCATAAAACTATTTGTGGTTATCTCTTCTATAAAACTAAACTCAGCATAAGGATGAAAAATAATGTAGTAGGTATTTTAAATGCCAATTAAAAGTATCTGTTTGCCAATATGGATGTGTGGTGTGTTATTTTGAAATGCTAAAATATCCTGCCGCATTCCCCTCCTCGACATGTTGTTTTTCACTTCAGAAGCAGCAGCGCCATCTTCTGGAATAAGTGGAATAAGAAATAATTATATTTTCAAAATGCCGAATCCCGAGGAAAATAGACTATACATTTGTGCAGCAAAATGAAAGTTTAAAGATGCAAGTTAGTTGCTAATTGCGAGGAAGAAGTAACAGGGAGCTAATTCCTGATGTTAACCAGCAAATGCTCAAGGTCCACAATGTCTCTTCCAGCAAGGTGATTGTGTGAACAGCTCATGTCACTATAGCATTTCTTAACATAAAAATTAAATTGAGCATGTGAATTATAGAAAAGTGCACTTCTGTAAAAAGTAGATAAGAGACTCTGTTGTAGATACAAAGCAAAAAAGGTGGATAAAAATTAAACAGAAGCTGTCTTTCTACCTGGCACTAAATATGCATGTGACCCAAAATGGAACCAAGAAATTTACAAAAGTACTGCAGCAGACCACACACAGTCAGTAAATGATAGAACAGACGAGAATCACAGATAGGTTAATTCAGAGCATACAGGGCAGTGAAAACAGTTCTAAAACATTACGTTTAGGAAGAAAGAAATTAGTTTTTCTGAACGAGCTTTTGATGATAGCTAAAAGGAATACATGGAGTCAACAACAAGACAGGAGAATTCTGTAGTGGGGCAGAGGATGTGAAGTCCCCCAGGGATGTGATTTGTTTGTCAAGCGGAATTCTAAGGTGCCCCATCCAAGGTTCTTAATCCCTGATATTTATTTAATCAATCAAATGCAAACCTAGGCACTACTAAGAACAGATTTTGTAGTAATTTATTTTCAGATAAAAAAGGCATTGCTATGGTTCTGACTTAAACAGTTGAGTCCTTTAAAAGAGAGGTGTCCTAAGCTGGTGGCAGAAGAGGAAGTCCAGTATCTGAAGTTCCATTTTACAGTTGTTCACTTGAACATGAAAAGGACCTCCAGGGTTGAGCAGCCCCTGCTGATAGCCACCATGTTATAGAGGCCTTAGTCTCACAACTGTAAGTAACAGACTTCTGCTAGCAACTCATTTAGAAGCAGATTTTCCTCTAGAGCCTTATTCTGAGAATTCTGCCTTGATGACAACTTGATTTTAGTCTATGATACCTTGATCCTTAAACCTTGGCCAGACCATGCTGTTATTATTTTTTTTTTTAATATGGGGAAATCACTATGTGGCTGTGGCTGACTTAGAACTCTCCATTAGAGCAGGGTGGAGTCAAATTTACAGAGATCCACCTACCTCTGCCTTTTGAGTGCTGAGATTAAAGGTATGGACCACCACACCTAGCCTGAGCTATATATTTAAGCCATAGAATTGTGAGCCAGAAAGTGGGTATTTATTTAAACTACTAAGCTTGTGAAATTTTGTTATGCAGCAATAGGAAATTAATAGTCAGATAAGAGCAGACAGGCTTGAAATTGCTTTCTAAGGAAAGTATTTCTTGAAACTATCCAGCTCATATTTGCTGAGAGGGTTATGAGATCTGTCCTTTCTTCTCACAATGCTTACTCTTGATTTTAAATAAATGCTTTGGGACACATTAAAAGATTAATGTTTTGTTGGGCACTGAATAATCCGACTTTTCTATGGAAGTACATCATCATCTCATATTCATGGGCCTTTTTATTTTCCAGTGGCTTTAGGCAATAATCAAAATAGTGAACTGGTAAAACATGGGCATGGACCAAACAATCATATTCCCAATCTATCAGAAAGAATATTAGCTATTGACTATATGGCCACTTGTCAAATACCAAACTTGCCAAACAAACAAACAAATAAACAAAACCCTTGTATTCCTGGAGGGAAACAGAAATGAGCAAGGGTTTTAAATTGGTAGACTATTCTCCTGGAAAGTGAGAAATAGGAATTTTACCAAGTTTAGTTTTTCTAAGCATAATCATGTCTTCACTTTTAGATTTACCATTTTCACTCTCAGTGGCTTCACCGTTAGTGTTGTCAAACTTAGGTGGGAAAAATAATAAAGACTAAGAAAAAACTAAATTTAAGACAAATGCTGAAAAATTATTTTGAATTTCCTAAATATATCATAGTTTCAACAGAGATCAGTTACTCTGAGCAAATCAGAAAACACTGCATGAAACATACTGTACTCTAAAAAAGAAATGATTTATTGGAAGGCTAGATTTGGAATACCTATTTGGAGGTACCTTTGCTCTTTTAATTTCTTCCACAACACATTTTACTTAAAGTGAATACAAGCTTCTAGTCCTTGTCTGTTTCAGGATTCATCAGAGTAAAAAGTGAAGTTCATGCCATTGCTATAACTATGCATTGCAAACCCTTGACTTCACCTTGACTTCACAGCTTCCTACCCCTGCCATGACACTCTGATGCTCTGCCATTTCCAAGCTTGAGTATCTGAGTATCAAGGAAATTAGCTTTTCTTTCCATCGCCCACTTATGCTTCTGTGCCACCGCCTAGCCACAGGATGAGAAAGACATACAGCCACTCCAGCAGAGATCCAGCAGAGCTTAGTGTACAGCAGTTTACTCCCAGCCAATCACCGCACTCAGATGTGGAATCAATCCTTATTGATTACTGTTTGCCTAGGAGATGTTGTGGCTTGTTGTTAGACAGCATTGTGGTTATCACTGCTAACTCACACTTCCCATTTTACTCATGATTAAGGTCTTTAAAGGGACGTTCGATAACCACAGAGCTAGCTGGTTGAGAAGCCACAAAAAGAAAGGGGAAATGTGTCTGTACACAGAAGAATAAATTACAAAGCTCCTTCGGCTCCCTCACTTGTTTTAGGCGAATCCAAGTGAAAGGAGAAGGAGAGAGAAAATGTATTGTGCCTTACTCTAATGCTCCCAGACTTATTGCCTTGTCATGTCCCTGTTTTATTTGGAACTGTCATGCTGAGCTTTCCTGAGAATTACAGTGCTGGTGGGAGGATTTGATAAAGCTTGTGTAGCATTACCTTTCCCTGACTTCCAGGCTTTATTTTTCTTTTCATTTCACCTGGTGTCTATCTGAATCAAGCACTTCTGATTTTCTTATATCCACCCAAAGATTATAGCTAAATAACTTTATTAAAGGCCAGTGAACTGAAGTACAATTCTCTCACACTCAGACATACTTTGTGGTGTATGGGAAAGCCTTAACATACATAAACGCCTCTGCAGTTTGATTTCTTTTCCAGTATGCCTGCTAAGAGTGCATGGAGTTGAACCTTTTAAATGGATTATTAATACTCTAGCAGATACCCAGTAAATCCCAAGACCACCGAGCCTTTCAATTATAAACTGAGGCAAGTGCTTAGACTTGCTCATTTGTCTCCCATGGCAGGGACGAGATAAACCATGAATCTAACGGAATGGTTCAAAGACTGTTAATGGATACTGGTCCATGTAGCTCTGCTGTGTCATTTCTCTATGTTCATCTGGGTATCCTCACTAGAAGTGTTCTAAAAGCCAGTTTAGGCAGTATTCTAGCAATCGGGCATCTCCATTAACTAGTCCCATTTCTATGTGCTGAGATGACTAATGCAGCACATCTACAAGATCCTACAAATCCTCAAATGGCTAGCACTATTGAACTATATTATATTATTATATTATATTATATTATATCATACTATACTATATCTAGTGCAATATCATGTATTATGCAATGGAACCATTTCACTGACTTAATTAGAACCAAAGGAGCATTCTTTCACTACATGTATGCAATTGGGGACTATATTTTCTCAGATGGCCATTTATATTTATTTACAGGAAGCAAAAGTAACTTTTATAGACTCATGATAAGCCCTGGCATACTTCATATTTTAGAAAAGATTGTTGTCCTCTAAAAAACAATGCTTTGTAAGAAAAGAGCTCTGTTCTGTGCAATACCAGTATCAGAATTCCATTGAAGTTCTCAGAAAGAAGACCCTCAGGCCTACCACAGACCTCCAGACCAGAATTTGTATTTTGTTCAATCAAGTCCAGGTTATTCCTACACAGCTCAAAATTGAATAAGTGTCTTGTGACACATGCCAGTACTCTCAGAACTGGAGAGGCTGAGGCAGGAGGATAATAAGATTTGAGGATAGTCTTGACTATATATTAAAATCTTGATTCTAAAAAAATTCAAGGAGCAGTAATAGTCCTCTATAATAACTTCAGCCTCCTGAAGAAGGCTTTCTCGATATTATTTTCCCAAAATCGAGGTCTCAAAGCTACTAATACTGAATATCATACTATTGAAAATTATATGGGGTCTATGTACAAAATGTGAGTTGCATCTGCTTTTCAGTAAATATGCCCTCACCTGTTCATTCCTGGTGGAATGTTTGAAAAGAAAGAAGAAATAAAGAAATAAAGAAAAAACAAAGAAACAAACAAAAAAAGAAAAAGGAAAGACTTAGTGACACAAAGGAGGAATTCTAGCAGATGAGGCAGGAGGGTCACAAATAGAAGTACAGCCTGGGCTATATGGCAATGCTCAATCGAAGCAGAAAAGAAAAATAACAAAGATACTTAACTTATCATGCACTTATCTAGAACCTTATACAACTTCCTAAGGTAAACTTTACTGACCTCAGCAAAGTCTACGGCAGCTCCCTTGCATATATATTCTGGCTTCCAGTTTAGTGGTTTATGGGATTCCAAAGAGTACAAATGAGTGGGCCCCTGATTCTTATGCCTTCTCTTGGGCTCTTTTCCTTATGTATATTTATTGTGTACGCTTCCAATGTGTTAGTTTTTCTTATTTAAAAATGGTTTACTGTCATCATTTCATAGGAGACAGGACCCAGACAGCCATTCTCAGAGCCATTTTCCTAGGCTCTACCCCAAACTGATATTGGTACAATGGAGAGGAGTGTGAAGGAAGTTTTTTCTTGGTCAGGTTGGAAATTTGGGCACTGTCTTCAGAACAGCTACGACTCCAAGCTTATTGCATGTTGGTAGAATCCTAAGTGTCTATACCATCCACACACACACAACTCAAGGAGCATGATGCAAAATCTACAGAGCTGAGCTCTAGCAGGACTCCCAGCAGAATTTCATTATTCCTCATATTTTCCTTAGTACACCTACTCTCATCTCACATTTACGTGATGCATAGCCATAAACACAGGTCTGTCTTCTCTCTCACACACAGGTGAAGTGGATGTACTCATGACAAGGACAGTTATCACTGCTTTATTCTTCCTGTCTTGGAGTGAAAACTAAGCTTGCATGCCTAGCTATACTCATGACATACACTTTGATACTTACATCCCCAAACTGTATGTGAGAAGGTGTCAGTTTTCTGCCACAAATGTAGGAATTGCTGTACCAACATTTTTCTTTTGTCCTCAATCTTCCAGTAGCTAGAAATTACAATGCCAGAGCTAGAGAGATGGCTCAGTAGTTAAGATTATTTAGTGTTCTTAAATAGGAACGAAGTTCAGCTCCTAGCACCCACATGAGTAGCTTACAACCACCTATACACTCGAGGAGATCTGACACCCTTTTCTGACTCCTGTGGGCAGTTTTACTCAGATGTGCATATTCACATACACACACACACACACACAGGCACACACACACAGACACACACACACACACACAGAGACACACACAATTGTAAAAATCATATAAATATTTTTGAAGGAAAGTACAGTACCAGGAAATTCCATGAGGGTGGGTATGGCCTATGGGGTAAAATGTTCTTGCTTATTTGTTTCCATTGAGACATTCATTTTACCATTCTTTGTTTTTTGTAACTCTTTTCTGTTTCTGTTCTTTTGTTTGTTTGTTTTGGTAGTTTTGAAAACATTTTTGTATTTATTAGTTTTAATGTTTTCCATTCAATGTATTTTTATTATGTTTTAACCCATCTTCACACTCCTCCTGGATCCTCCCCACTCCCTTACCCATCCAACTTCATGTTTAAAAGAAGAAGAAGAAATGGCCAAATCAAGACCAAAACAAAACAAAACAAAACAAACAAAAACAAAACAAGACAAACAATACTACATCAAAACAAACAAACAGCACACAAAAAATTTGGATTCTATTTTGTGTTAGTCGCTTCCTTCCTCAATGCTGAGATTGTGTCTAGTTTGAACCAGAATGCAGGTCTTCTGCATTCTGTCACAGTCTCTGGGAGTGTGTATGAGTCCTGCTGTGCCTAGAAGATGCTGTTTCCTTGGTGTCATCCACCACCTCTGGCCCTTACAAACATCCACATCCTTTTCCTCATAGATCCCCGCGCCTGGGGTGGGGGGTTGCTAAAGACATATGATTTAAGGCTGAGTGCGTCTGTCTGTCTGTCTGTCTGTCTGTCTGTCTGTCTGTCTCTGTCTGTCTGTCTCTCTCTCTCTCTCTCTCTCTCTCTCTCTCTCTCTCTATTGCCCAGTTGTCATCACTCATTTTTTTAGGATTTCATAATACATGGTTTGCCTCAATACAAATGCCTCAAAAAAAAGTCAAATGTCTTAGCTATTTATGCCAAGCTTGTGGTACTGTCATGAATGTGAAGCAGATTCTGATGCTCCCACCATAAAACTCTGCGACATGGTTTCTGAACCACCATTCTTATAATAGAGAGACAGCTCCTGCCTTCCTGCATTCTTATATAGAAAGAGAAGAAATAGATGGGAATCAGCAGTGTCCTCTATTCTTGGATATCTATATAGGATCTCTGCTTCGGATATAGTAAAAAACAGGCCATTTGCAGGTTCCAAGATCTTTCTTTTCCCTGGGAATACCCAAACCAACTTTGTGTAGCTTCTTGACTCGTTTTTAGCATTTGCTTACTCTTGAAGGCAGTAAAATCTACTCAGACTTATTAATTTCTCCGAAACTAGTGTTTATGCCCTAGGCTTTTCCATTCCCCTCTAAAGTGTAATCTTTTGGAGACCAAACACCAAAACCTCAGCCACTTTTGCCTTCTGCCACAAATTTAGAGGTAGTCATTGAACCGAGCTGCCCAAACACCGGAATTGTGATGGCAGGAGGAAGAACAAGAGAATGGCATGCATATTAACATCCGAAAGGTAAGAAAAATATGATTCTGAGGCATAGTTAAATACTATGGAACTGTCTAACTTTTCATCCTGCCTCCAGAAACAAAGACATGGCCAGGAAGCATAAGTCACAATTTCCAATGGATGCTACCAAGTCGGCAGCTAATTAATTTTGTCTTCTGAAGAAATAACATAAATCACTGTCTGGATGATGCCCTTCATTATGGTTCCAATAAGGGAGAACGTCCAATCTGAAAACTTTACCACATATACGGTCAGCGGATGGAACCTGAAAGGAAAACTCTCCTTCCAGTTTGTCCCGTTAATCTTGATAATAACAGGAGTTACTATTTCTGAGACTCAATGATGTATCAAGTGCCCTACTGATCTTTTTGTTGTTTCCCTTTATTACCTCCAAAAGAACCCGTGAGTATATTATTTCCTTAATCATTTGTATGAGAAGAAATATAACTAGTTTTTAGAAGTGCTAGAAATAAACAGATGTTTCTGAAATCCAAACTTAAGTTCACAATCGCAAAATTCCAGTCCAAAGCAAGAGAGATGTAAATGCCACAACTAATGTGTCCCTTAAGTGGATTGGATTTGGAACACATTTGTTGTCCACTATGAATCAATTAAATGAATTTATTTCATGTGGCTAAAAAGGTAGTATTATTTCTTGTACAATTTCAGTAACCTGGAGATACCTATCCAGTCTGATAATGGTATATATAGGAGGATCATTCTCCTTTTGAGAGTGATTCGATACTTTAGTAGATACAAAACAAAGATTTCTGACTCCAAAATATTGTGATATGATAAGCCATCCTTAATTGAAATCTAAAGATAAAATATGAAGATGCCCAACCACTTTCAAATAGGTCTCAGACTTGGCAACATAAATTAAGATCCACAAAACATATCCATAAAACCAGAACCAATAAAGGACTAAGAACGAACAAATTCAATGTTATACATCTGCTTATTTCTCTTACACTTATTTATGTGATTCTCTAAGAAACAACATATTTTATACTTCCTCAATATCATTTCATTCATAATATCTTGATGCCTTGTTCTTTTATTGACAAGTGTTTTTCTTTCAAAAGCTATCACTATTACATCACAATTAGCTATGCTGATAGCTATATTGAGTCCAGCTAGAGTCAGGGGAAGCCTATAATCCTGTTACAAGCTCCTTTGTCTCTGGCTATAATTGTTGCTCTTGATAAAATGCTCCTCATGGGGACTAAATGACTAACACTTCTATAGCACATAAAGAAACACAACTTATGCTTAATTGGGAAAACATGAACTAATGCTTAAGAGTCATCTACCACAGCCCATGGGGCCCATAGTGCTCAGTAATGGCAGTGCTTCAGTCTTCTACACAGCATGGGTTTCTTTCATTGCTCTGTTTTCCTACATTTCAACTCTACTTGCCGAACATAAAAGATCTCCATAAGAACACTTCATTTCCCAGGCCAAAAAGAATTTATAATTAGAAAGTGACGGGTTGCTCTATGCTGTATTTAAATGCTTTCAGAAGTCGGGTTGCCCTAAAAATGATTCCTTTGAATTTTGATGTGAACTTGTTGGTTGTAATCACTGAGTATCTATTCGTTTTTCCAGCCTTCTTCCCCATGGTGTCTCCCCTTCTGATGACTTCCCTACTGGAGAGATGTAATAGTAGCATATGTAATTATCCAATACACATTAAAGAACATTTAGAGTAATTTAACAATCACTGATATTTAAGCAGAACATCTTACAGCTTCACAGGATTTAAGGAATTAACCCCTTAATTTTTATTACGAGACTTTCAAATGTTCTCCAAGAAGACAGTATGTGTCGTTATTACTGTTAGTTTATTTATTTTTTTACCCACTTGTATTCACTGGTATTTAATCTCATTAGTTTCTTAGGCAGATTGATAATTCCCTCTAAAAATCCATTTTCATGTCTTTTTTCATCAAAATGATAACCATCTTAAATTATCATTAGCCAGTTCCAGATACAGATATTTCAGACTAAATGCCCTAACACTAAATACCCAAATACAAACAAGGGGCTTGATGATAACAGAAATTAAATGACTTTATCAAGGTGATTCAAGAGTTCACCATACTCCTTATTTTTCTTTCTTTATTCATAGAAACGTTCTTATTTTTCTGATTCTACAATCCTGTATTTCTTATGAAACTCCCAAAGACAATTTTCATATACTAAATTAAGGGCTACAATCATCAATTTAATGGTGCTAGATATACAAAATATATGTTGAGCTAAACAATTGCAATAGCATCAATACAAATCTTATTTTTCTAAATGGATAGAGTCAAAGTGACTTTGCAGATGGCCACAGGCACCAGATTAGCTACAACTCCATCTGTAGAGTTACAAACTACTGGTCCTTTTATTTTTTTTTAACGGAAGTTTCAGCATTAGTCATCTCTCTCAGTCAATACTTATTTTCTCAGTTCTATAACAATCTCATAAAATATGGGGTATAAGTATAATTTATAGGTTAGATCAGGGAACATTAAAAATATTACTTCTTTAAAAGTACAGACCTTCAGTGTAGACTATCAAAAGACGTTGTGTATGGAGATGGCTCCTGAAAGTGGTTTGAACTCTGGTTAGATAAAAATGCAATAGTCTAGCCTAAAGCTATAAAATAACCTCTCTGCAATATGGATGTAGCCTCACTTCAACCATAGGTCCTATGAAACAAACCTTTTCAACAATATCATTAGTTCCTTCAAAAGTCTCGACTTCCATTTTCTATGCACTGCATTGACTAGGACAGTTGAACATACATGATTTAAAAATGAAAGTTCTTCTTTTCCTTAGACTATGTAATATATCATAACCTAAAATTCAATTGATGCTTCAAAGACATGCTCATTTATTTATTCATTTTTTTTACCTACTGTGTTTTTAGTCTAGACTCTTATGACAACTAGTGTCTATAATAGTAAACTAGATAAATTCCTTGCCCTTGTACAAATCTGCTTGTCTTGCAATTGGATGATAAACCTCTTCTCCCATTTTCCAGGCAGTAACTCCTGTTATAAAAGTAGTCTCAACCAATAATTATTGTATAAGAACACTTGACATTTTTGTTTTAATGTATAATATAGTTCCCAATCTCAGTATTAATACAGTCACGGATCCTTCTCGTTTGACTGTGAATTTGGCTAACAATTAGCTTCTCCTTATTTGGAATTCTAAAGTTCAATTGCCCCTGCAGAGCTCATTAGGACTCCTGCTCAAGTTATATGCGTTCTTGTTTCATAGATGGCATATTTCTAACATTGTAAGTATGCCTTATTAAGCAGAATATTGCTGAATAAAGCAGACCCTCGTTTTTATAAAAGAAGGAGATACCATTGAATTCTAGAAGTATGTACAAGTTGTAGACAGCTTCTAAAAATGTGAAACCAGTCTACAAAAGTGACCATAAGTTTCGGACTCTTAAAGCAAGTTTAATTTGAAACAGTTCAAAATTTTCTTTTCCAACTATAAGCGTTTAAATACATTGTAATCACTAAAAACTTATGTGATGGATTCTGTCAGAACAATCATTTGTTTGTTGTTCACTTTAAACAGTTAACTTGTGTGAAATCAGAGAGAGAAAAATTAATCTTTAAGGCTAACAATCAGAACAGTGGCTGTCCTGGGTTGCAGTAGTGGATTAGAATACCAGCAATCTCAACTGCCCTGGACCCCCGAGATCTCTCAGACACTGAGCTACCAACCAGACAGCATACCTGAGCTGGGCTGAGGTCTCTGATACATATACACAGAGAACTGCCTAGCCTGGCCTCAGTGAGTGAAGACGCACCTGCACCTAACCCTCAAGAGACTAGGAGGCTTCAAGAAGGTGGGGAGGTCTGGTGGGATGGGAGTGGTGGGGTCAGGACCTCCTCTTGGAGACAGGGGAGGAGAAATGGGATGAGGAACAGTCAGAGGGCAGACCAGACTGGACTGTAAAAAAAAAATAATAATAATAACAATAACAATAATAATAATAATAAAGTGGATATGATAGACCATTCTAGGACATCATAAAGATTTTATATATAGATTGTTTGGGAAATTGTGTGCATATACACAAAGCTTGTCTGATGATTCAGTGAAGATCTATACATTGTACTGCATGTAAATTTGATACCAATTTTTAAGCAATCATACTAAGTAGAGAAAAAAATAAATATTTTGGGGAGAAACTATGAACAAGAATTACTCTGCAACAAAGGAAAATTTCAGATGTCCAAGAAATATATGTCAATATCTATGGTAGACCTGCAATCTCCTGAAGAGAAATGGAGGAACACTGGATGGGAGCATGTACAGAGGGGAGGTGGGTGAGGGACTAGAAGGGGAAGAAGGAAAGGAAACAGCAAAAAAAAAGAATTTAAAAACGAGAGAAAATATAATATTAAAAATTTTTCCTAAAGGATGGAGCAGAAATTGAGGGAGTGGACAACCAATGGCCCAGCTTAAGACCCATGAGAGGGAGCTCACCCCTGACACTGCTAATGGTATTCTGCAATACCTGAAGACAGGAGCCTAGCATAATTGTCAACTGATAGACTTCATCCAGGAACTTATGGAAACAAATGCAGACCCACATCCAAACCTTAGGCAGAGCTTGGGGAATCCTTTGGAAGAGGGGTGAGGGAAGGATTGAGTGAGCCAGAGCAGTCAAGGACAGCACAAGAAAACCTAGAGTCAACTAACCTGGGCCTATAGGGGCTGATCCACCAACCAGAGCATACATGTGACTGGGATGGACCTAGGTCCTCTGCACATATAACAGCTGTGCAGCTGGATCTTCATGTGAGACTCCTGAAGCAGAAGCAGGGCTGTCTCTGACTACATTGCCTGCCCTTGGATCCCATTCCCCTAACTGCAACTTGATATCCCAAGGCTAGCTGATACTCATGGTAGGCCTCCCTTTTTCTGAGAAGGGGAGGAGGGGTGGATGGTCGAAGGGAGGGATTTCCTGGAGAGGAGGTAGGGTAATTGGAATGTAAAGTAAATAAGTAACTTAGTTAATAAAAAATAGATTTTCAAGGAGAATTAGCATGCAATATGAGCCTTGAAGAATGTTAATTACTCTGAGAATAAAACTGCTAGAGGAGGATCAGAAAAATAGGTACCTTTGGAGAAAGTGTTATTTATCAGTTTCCTCCAAGATTAAAATCTTCTTTCTAAGGGAATAGATCAGTAAGACATTGTATGTTTACAGGAAGATTAAAAAAAACAAACAAACCAGGGTATTATAAGAGGAAGTAAAATATTCCATCTTACAAGAAAGCTTGTTAAATTCTGGAAAGAAACAACTCGAAATAGCGTCAGGAAGTCCCTAAAACACTACCAGAGCTTCTAGGGACTAAACCACTACCCAAAGACTACACATGAATTGACCCATGGTTCCAGCTGCACGTGTAGCAGAGGATGGCCCTGTTGGGCACCAATGGAAGAAGAAGCCCTTGGTCCTGCCAAGGTTGAACCCCCAGTGGAGGGAATTGTCAGGGAGGGGGACAGAAAGGGGGAGTTGATGGGGAGGGGAGCACCCTTACAGAAGAAGGGGATGGGGAAGGGATAGGAAGCTTATGGACAGGAAACCAGGAAAGGGAATAACATTTGAAATGTAAAGAAAAGAAATATCCAATAAAAAATAATAATATGAAAAAAATCACTAGGTCCTTCCTTCCTTAAGTATATTTAAACAGTAAAGACTGACAAAACTAACTCTCAGAAAGTTGAGCTGCCTAGAAAGGACTAAGACCAGCTAAGCTGCCTAAAACAGGGTCAGATCAAGCAAACATGCCAGAAGAAACAGACATCCGACAAGATGCCTGGAAGAAGCAGACACCAACTACGCTAGCTGCCTGGAAGAGCTCAAACGAAATGAATTATGTACGAAGGACACCCTCCAACTCATACAACTGCTTTTAAGTTATCCAGTGTGCACTAGGTTTCCAGCTTTTGTGAGCTACCACCCTTGCATGAGTGGTACTTGATGATGCAGCTGTCTTTAAGTAATTTTCTTCTGCATAAGTAACCCCTGATCTATGTTCCAGTGTGTAACTAAGTCAAACTCAAGTGTGACATTGGTGCAATTGTTAATTAGGTTTGGCATCAGCTCCCTATCTGGAGTGAGTAGACATTGGCAAACTTATAAAGTTATTTATAGTTCTGTTTGGGCAATAGAATGATTATGATGAAGTAGAGAATGTATAAGGGACAGTATGGAAGGCCAGGAAATTGAGTTCCTCAGCTCCACTATGTATTATGTTGCAGGGAGGCCAGTCTTCTTCTTGTGTTGGTCTTTCTTGAGGCAGCAGAGGGGAAGAGCGTCAGCAGAGGGTAAGACTTTGTCTTACGAGATATTTAGGGTTGCTGCATAATAATAAGTTTACTTATCTAAGTCTGTTACTATGTTACTGTAGCTGATTTACTTATCTATGTCTAAGTCACCATGCTCTGCTACTGTAACTGATACCTTCTGTTTTCCTCTAAGGCCAGAAACTGCAGTCTCTGGCATTTAGCACCTCATTCTAAAACAGCAAGAGATAAAGTAGAGGGCTAATTGCCAGAGCCTTTTCCCTTTTGTCCCTATGCCTCTGGCTTGTCAGGCCAGGGGGAAGTTTGGAGCAATAAACTTCTATTAAACCAAGAGAAGTGAATAGAGCTTGCAGAAGGAAAAACTTTTACATAGCCAACTATGCATAAAGTACATAACTTCGTACAAGGATTCATAAATTCTCATACATTTCCACTCAAAATCAGTTGGGCCCAGCTGACATACATTCTCACAATTACATTCTTACACGCACACATGCATACATTCTCACAATTACATACTTATACACACATCCAACTTACATATGCATATGAGCAAAAAGACCAAGCACCAGTGCAGAAAGAATTCACTCATTCTGGATAAAGATGAGCTCCAATCTTATTACACAGAGAAAGAAATCGCTTCTACCCTTTTAATGCTAAGTGAATTAAACCCAAGTTTGTAATAGAAAGGCTTGTTCCTTTTTTAATAAAGACTAAGCCGCGCTTCTATTATGAAATGACCTGTTCTGTCCATAGTAAGGAAAACCTGCCGCTCCTTCTGCTCTCTCCAGCTTTTTTTTTTTCCCGTTTTGCATTCTGCACCTTTCTCTTATGTTACCTATAGTCTCTAAAGTTATTCCTCTCTGCATTTCTTCTCAGCCCAGATCTTTTTAGCTCAGTTCTAGTTAGCTCAGTTCTCCTTAGCTCAAACCTGACTCTTCAGCTTAGTCCCTCTCCAGCTCTGTCGTACTGTGTTCTGTTCTGTGTTCTGTCCTTCTGTGTTTCTCTGTGTCCTCAGCACTTAAACATCTTTCAGAATACATGATCACGTGTTACAAAGTTCATCACAAGTTCATATGAAAAATCAAAGCATAAATTGAAATAGAAGTTTACAACCAAGAATATTTACATGAATATCCATCAGGAGTAATTATCTGGTTAACCATTCGTCACCAGTGTCAGCTCTACAGGTTCACTGAAGGTCTAAAAACATTCAGAAGTAAAAACATTCAGAAGTTGTTAGTGAAGTTTTGTATAGATAAGCTCAGTCAATATCTTATCCTCTGTCCTTGCACCTGTAACAAATCATTTTTTCTCTTTTTATGACTCTTATAATCGTTTTACAACCTCTTAGAATGTGTTCTGAGTAGGAGAAAGTCTGGTTACTATCTAAGAACAATTAACTGGTGACACCTGAGAGACTGGCAGAGTTCTCACTGCAGTTTTAATCACCAGAGAAGGACTTAATAGCGATCCCACTATAAAAGAGCTTAATAATCACGTTATAATTTCAGGAATTCTTATAGGACCATAATAAGACTTAAGAAGTCTTCTATTTGTCTATATAGCATCACTATGAGACAGTACATCTTCATAGGTCTGCAGAGATCTGCTCCAAAGGAGTGTGCTATTACTCAATGATTGTTATATATGTCTAATAATAACAATAGTAAAAAGCATTTTAATATAAGGAATCTTTCCCAAAATGAATCCCTTTACAGCCTGTTTAATAAGGGTGAACAGTCGCAGATTATATAATAAACCGAGGCTGGCCAGATCACGATGATCACCCCTAGATATTAGCTTGTCCTGTTATGACTTCTGACATTATGTATAAAAACCTGCCAAAGAAAATAGGCCCATGCACATAGTCTGGCATGCCTAGACAACACACACACACACACAACACACACACACACACACACACACACACACACACACACACACACACGCACACGCACACGCACACACACACACACACACACACGCACACACACCAGACAAGATGGAATACACTTGCAATACACACACTGGGGAGCTGGAGTCAGAACACCAACACTCACTGTCCAGCAATCCCAACCTACTTGGCTAAGTTCCAGGGCAATGAAAAGCTCTATCTAAAGAAATTAGTTAAACATAAATTCAAAATAATAACAACGAAAAAAGACACTGAAGATTATGCTATAGCTTTACATTCATGTACACACAAAACACATACAACATACAGTTATAGCTATCCAACAGACTGTAGTCATCATTTCTAAGCCTTTTTCGCTGATCAAGTATAGTATTTGCTTTTGTCAATGAACTGTAGGATATACCTAAGGTGATTATAGCTATAGATTTGCTCAGATTTACTATTTAGGATTATTGCCCTAGAAGGGTCAACTTTACTATTCCTACAACAGATACCTGAGATGATAGAATTATGACAAGAAAATAATTAATCTATAACAATAAAGGTTTACTTTGGTTCATTTTACATAGTTTAGCGCACAGTTGTTCCTTTGGGCTTGTGGTTAAGTAGCAAATCATTATATGAATGAATGGTGGATTAAAACCACCCACTTTGTGGATTGCAAGAAAAAAAGAAAGTAAAAAAGTTGAAGACAAGAACTTCAGATTCCATTATTTTAATGGCATACCCTCAATTACTAGAAACACTCTCACTAGGCCATACCTCATAAGGGATCTATCACCTACAAGTAACACTATGCTTATTGTGAAAATAGTATTTTACCACCTGGACTTTAGAGTGAACTTAAAACAAAGCACTAGCACCTCAAAAAATTAATTGTATTTACTTTCACATTCCAGAAATATATTTTTGGCAATGAATTATATGGACATTGTGTCATAAGCTATGACATTTTGGGGCTTTTGTTCAAGCTAGAGATAAGGGTTTTTTTGTCTTGTTTTGTTTTTGTTTTTTGTTTTGGTATCAATATACAGGTAGTAAGAAAAAACTAAGTTAAAGGATGACAGGATCCTATTGGAGAGTAGAAAATGACAACACTAAGAAAAAGAAGATGAGGGAGAGAGAGACAGAGAACACATCTATACAGGCAAAAATTAATAAAGAATATTATTCTAGAAATCAAATGAGGGTTTGTCCAAGAAATTTCTTCTATAAGAGGATAGAACTCAAGAAGAAAAAGAAAATAAATTTCTACTGAAGTCAGAGAGAGCCAATATATACTGCAATACCTACCATGTAGAAAATGACTCAGTAAACTTCTCATACAGATTTGAAATAAGCAGTTTCTATTGCTAAGTAGCAAAATGTCTTGCAAAAATGTCTTAGTTATTTCAATACTGCAATAACAAAGGTTGGACTAGGTAACTTACAAAAATAAATTAATTCCTCACACTTTTGAAAAATATAAAGTATAGATCAAGATATAAGGTAACTATCTGCAGATTGACATTGTTTTTCTGCATCTCCACATGGCAGACAATGGAGGGAGTCAGTCAGGGGAGGAGGGAGAAAAGGAGGGGAAGGGAGGGAGAGATGGGAAGGAATATGAATGTATCATCTCTAGTCACTTTCATTTTTGGTTATCGGCATAAAATTTAGCCTTGTGGGGGGCCGTAGAGATGACTTGGTACTTAGGAGTATTGAATGCTCTTCCAGAGGACCCAGGTTCAATTCCCAGAATCTACATGATGTCTTACAACTGTGCTTAACTCCAATTTGGAGGATATGATTCTCTTTTCTGGCCTCTATGGCTATTGGTATGTGTGTAGTTCATAGACATACATGTAGGCAAAACACCCATACTCTCAGACACGTAATACAAAGTAAATAATCTAGCCTCATGCACACTAAACACAATATACTTTAGTACCTTCGTGTGTCCTTTCATGATCTCATAATGATTGGTCCATCATTACAACCTAATGACTTCTCAGCGATGCTCTTGCTAATACAATTACTTTGGCACCTAGGATTCAATATATGGACTTTGAGGGGTTACAGACATTCAGTTCATAAGAGAAGCCCAGCTTCAAAAAGTGTGATTTTTTTATGAACTACAACTTTCATTTTAGGAGCTATGATACAAATCAATTCCCTCTTTCTGAAGCAGAACACACATTATAGCTCTAACAACATTATATACTGTGTGTGATTCTTCTCCCTTGCTTCAAATGATATACAAGGAAATGTTTCTTTGTCCATAATTCTCTCAAATACTGTCTTCTTTTAGTTTTTACTGCTTTCTATCATCCTTGAGTATAGAGAATTCAATTTGAAAAGTATCGCCCTTCCAGCTGTTTATGTGTACCTAACAACTAGAATTATTTCCCCCTATCATTCTTACATTTTTCTGTCATTTCCACTACATGTTACCAGAAATAAGAACAACTAGAATCCTCTATAAAGAAAATGATAATCTCTCAGTGAATCTAGCAGCTAACTATTTGCTTTATATCAGCAAGTATATAACATGCATAATGATAGGCAAATTTTTATATGAAATGTGGTATTGTTGTACAAAACATTCCCCCCTCATACTGAAACTATTACAGGGTAAAGTCTTACTTGTCAGGTTTATTAATGCAAACCTGAACAGTCCCTTGAACAATAATTCATATATATTCTCTAAGAGTTGGGAACCTATCCAAATGTAAATTGGCATTCTACAATCTCAATATGAAGTGACATTTATCTTAAAATCCATAGCTCATCTCTACTTATGAGATGCAAAACAGAAAAGATAAATTAGGGAAAGAAAATAATCACACTTTCTACTTCTAAGATGAAATATATTGGGTATTGTTTCTGGCAAACTACAGGGTCAAAAACTAGAATTCTGTAGCTTGTTAAAAACTGCCAGTGTCCTTCCTTTTTAGTAAGAATACTTCTGGTAGAACGAGAACAATCTAGTTGGTTTATACAGGGTCTAGAGTAAATAGGATATCTGCAGCTAAACTTGCAATTTGTAGCAGTTGTGAGCCTGAGACAATGAAGGCAGAGCCCACTCACACACCTGACTGATAACATGACCTCTGCAATGTGCCTGTCTAATGTTTTCATAGATTTGAGTCAAGTCTTTCCTCTTCCACTGGTAGGACAACTGATTCAATTCTAGCTCCTGGTTTCTTCATAAATAGACTTCACAGGTCAGTGGTCAAAATAAAATAGGAAAAGGCATTTAGAGTCCATTTAAGTCTATAGAAAATCTTGAACCCCAACAAAGTATATCTGGGTTCTATCTATAAGGTAACAGTGAACAATATATAGATTGACACCGTTGCCTTATATCACAAAAATTGTCATCCCTCCAAATATATCAGAAAGTAAAAATAAAACAAAGAAGGGATGACAACTTAATCCTCCAGAGACTGGAATTTCATAATAATTTAATGTATCCTGCACGTATATCTGGCCTTATTTTTATTTTTTGTAGTAATTTAAATTTTAAAATATGATTTTAGGCTTAAAATACATTTGCAGAAATAATGAGACTCTTAGAGGACTGCATATTTGTGTGTGTGTATATACATATATATGATATGTAAATATATATATACACACATTTTTTATTGTTTTTTTAATTCTTTATTTAAATTTCAAATGTTATTCCCTTTCCCAGTCTCTTGTCCATAAGACCCCTGTCCTTTCCCCTTCCCCCTCCCCCATAAGGGTGTTTCACTCCCATTCTCCTCCCCTTACCACCATACCGAACATTCCCCTGCACTGGGGTTCCAACTTTGGCAGAACCAAGGGCTTCTTCTTCCACTGGTGTCCAACAAGGCCAGCCTCTGCTACATATGCAGTTGGAGCCATGGGTCAGTCCATGTATACATAGCCTTTGGGTAGTGGTTTAGTCCCTGGAAGCTCTGGCTGGTTGCCATTGTTGTTCTTTTGGGGTTGCAAGCCCCTTTACTTCTTTCAATCTTTTCTCTAATTCCTCCAACGGGGGTCCCATTCTCAGTTCAATAGTTTGCTGCTAGCATTTGCCTTTGTATTTGACATGCTCTGGCTGTGTCTCTCAGGAGACATCTATATCCGGTTACTGTCAGCATGCACTTCTTAGTTTTATCAATCTTATCTAGTATTGGTGGTTGTATATATATGGGCCACATGTGGGGCAGGCTCTGAATGGCCATTCCTTCAGTCTCTGCTCTAAACTTTGCCTCCATATTCTCTCCTATGGATATTTTTGTTCCCCCTTTTAAGAAAGAGTGAATCATCCACATTTTGGTCATCCTAATTCTTGAGCTTCATGTGGTCTGTGGATTGCAACTTGGGTAATTCAAGGCTTTGGGCTAATATCCACTTATCAGTGAGTGCATACCATGTGTGTTTTTCTATGATTGGGTTACCTCACTCAGGATGATATTTTCTAGTTCAATCCTTTGCCTATGAATTTCATGAAGTCACTGTTTCTGATAGCTGAGTAGTATTCCATTGTGTAGATGTACCACATTTTCTGAATTCATTCCCCTGTTGAAGGGCATCTGGGTTCTTTCCAGCTTCTGGCTATTATAAATAAGACTGCTTTGAACATAGTGGAGCATGTGTCTTTGTTGTATATTAGAACATCTATGGGTATATGCCCAGGAGACATATAGCTGGGTCCTCAGATAGTACTATGCCCAATTTTCTGAGGAACCTCCAGACTGATTTCCAGAATGGTTGTACCAGTCTGCAATCCCACCAACAATGGAGGAGTCTTCCTCTTTCTCAACATCTTTGCCAGCATCTGCTGTCTCCTGAGTTTTTTATCTTAACCATTCTGACTGTTGTGAGGTGAAATCTCAGGGTTGTTTTGATTTGCATTTCCCTGATGTCTAAGGATGTTGAACATTTCTTTAGGTGCTTCTCAGCTATTTGATATTCCTCACCTAAGAATTCTTTGTTTAGCTCTGTACCACATTTTAATAGGGTTATTTGGTTCTCTGGAGTCTAACTTCTTGAATATTTTGGATATTATCCTTTTATCAGATGTAGGATTGGTAAACATCTTTTCCCAATCTGTTGGTTGCTGTTTTGTCCTAATGACAGTGTTCTTTGCCTTACAGAAGCTTTGCACTTTTATGAGGTCCCATTTTTTGGATTCTTGATCTTAGAGCATAAGTCATTGTTGCTTTGTTCAGGAAAATTTCCCCAGTGCCAATGTGTTCCAGATGCTTCCCCACTTTTTCTTCTACTAGTTTGAGTGTATCTGGTTTGATGTGGAGGTCCTTGATCCACTTTGACTTAAGCTTTGTAGAGAGCGATAAGAATGGATTAATTTGCACTCTTCTACAGGCTGACATCCAGTTGAACCCTGAAATTCTACCCTGCAAGAGTCAGAATGGCTAAGTTCAAAAACATGTGTGACAGTAGATGCTGGCAAGTATGTGGAGAAAGAACTCAAGAAGTTAGACCGCAGAGAGACAAATAACCCTATTAAAATTGGGGTTCAGAGCTAAACAAAGAATTCACAGCTGAGGAATGCCAAAGGTTGAGAAAACACCTAAAGAAATGTTCAACATCTTTAGTCATAAGGGAAAATCAAAAACAACCCTGAGATTTCACCACACCAGTCAGAATGGCTAAGATCAAAAACTCAGTGACAGCAGATGCTGGCAAGTGGATGTGGAGAAAGAGGAACACCCTCCATTGTTGGTGGGATTGTAGACTGGTACAACCATTCTGGAAATCAGTCTGGAGGTTCCTCAGAAAATTAGACATTGAACTGCCTGAGGACTCAGCTATACCTCTCTTGGGCATATACCCAAAAGATGCCCCAACATATAAAAAAGACACGTGCTCCACTATGTTCATAGCAGCCTTATTTATAATAGCCAGAAGCTGGAAAGAACCCAGATGCCCTTCAACAGAGGAATGGATACAGAAAATGTGGTACATCTACACAATGGAATATGACGCAGCTATCAAAAACAATGACTTCATGACATCCTAAGTGAGGTAACTCAGTCACAAAAGAACACACATGGTATGTACTCACTGATAAATGGACGTTAGACCAAAGCTCAAACACCAAAAAATTCACAGACCATATGAAGTTCAACATGAAGGAAGTCCAAAATGTGGATGCTTCAGTCTTTCTTTGAAGGTGGAACAAAATACTCATGGGAGGAAATACAGAGTGGAGCCGGGACTGAAGGAAAGGCCATCCAGAGACTGCCCCACCTGGGAATCCTATATGCAGCCACTAAAACCAGTTGCTATTGCTAATGCCAAGAAGTGCTCTGCCGGAGCCTTACTGTTATAAATGAGGATGCTTGCTGCTAACTCTCAGACTGAGCACAGGGACCCCAGTGGAGCTGTTAGAGAAAGGACTGAGGGAGATGAAGGGGTTTGAATCCCAATAGGAAGAAAAACAATGTCAACCAACCAGACTCCTTAGAGCTCCCAGGGACTAAACCACCAACTAAAGAGTACACATGGGGATAACCATGGCTCCAGCTGCCTATGTAACAGAGGATGACATTGTCTGGCATCAATAGGAGGATAAACCCTTGGTCCTGTGAAGGCTTGTTTTCCCAGTGTAGAGGAATGCTGGGGTGTTGATGTAGGATTGGGTGGGTGGGAGTGAGTGGATGGAAGTGGGAACATCTTCATAGAAACAGGGGGAGGGGGAGAGGGGATGGGAGAGGGAAGAAAGGGGATAACATTTGAAATATAAATATAAATACATAAAATATCCAATAAAAAAGAAAAAAATGACTTCTCATACACATCAAAATCCACAGATCTAATTGGCTTAGACCTGAATAATATTTTACTCCTACTGAGTTGCCTCACCCAGTCTTGATATGATATATGTGCCTAGTCTTACTTTTAGCTTGTTATGCCAGGCTCTCTCTCTCTCTCTCTCTCTATATATATATATATATATATATATATATATATATATATATACATATATATATATATATATGTATGTATGTTAGGCCTGCTTTTTTTCTGAAGGGAAATGGAGGAGGAATAGATATCTGGGGCAAAAGGCAGTTGGGGTAAGAATGGGAGGTACAGAAGGAGGGGAAGTTGTGGTTAGGATGTATTAAAAACAAACAAAACAAAAAATTAAAGGAGGTTTGTAGGCAGATGGGCATTTATTAGGCACAAACCTTTATTATTACAACTTAATTTCTCCCTGATTTGAGTGCTAGGCCCATAGCAATAATTAAAACAGGCTAAACATTCTCTCTCCCAGAGAGGTACTAACTAGTAGAGCACAAAAATATGAGCTAACACAGGAAAATGTTTAGGATGACATATGGCAATAAATTCATGGTTATTAGGGGTAATCCAGTAGAAAACCAAAATTAATGAGAATATAGAATGGACACCTTAATGAATCATGTATTACAATAAGGAGAACATAGAGTTCATAACCATCATGTTCAGAGGACATAATAGAAAATTCAGATACCTCACAGTGGTGCCAAGCAACAAGAATGAAATCCAACAACAAGAAGGTGAAAGCTCTTTAGAGAGGGGTGATTAAAACTGAAGCCCTGCACACCAGCCTGGTTCATTTCCTCTGCGGTCACCATAGCAATATGATAACCAAAGCGATTACCCTAAATCACACATCCCAATCACAAGGTGAGATCTATTCTTCCACCTTGTGAAACTGATCGAGTCTTACAATGACTTTGACCAACAGAATGAAACACAGTGGTCACATGCCAATACTGACATTGAACACCTATAGACTCTTTATTTGCCCTTTTATATAGCCTTTTGGATTCATGCCATAACCGCACAAACAAGCCCAAACTAGCCTACTGAAGAATGAAAGATCGCTTACAGGAAAATACAGTTATCCCAGAAAAGGTGAACTTGGACCAGATTCTTGAAAGATGACTCAACAAATGAATCAACATGTATTTAGATAACCAAATTAACTCAGCAGGAGCAATGACAAACAACTGCCTGATGGTTTGTGAACAATAATAACAAGTTTAAAATTTAAGACATTTATTTCTGAGGTAGCTTGTTATGCAGTGAAAAATAACACACATCTAGGAAAGTGTGAGCATTCGGTGTTAAGAACAGACCTTAAATCCCTATCTGCACAGTGAAGAAAGGATGGAATTAATTGACTTTAAACTCTGAGTTGAAGCTAGGCAGCATGATTTCCACTATAACATCATCAAAGGAAATTTATGTGAGCTAAAGTTCAATACAAAAAGTAAAAATTCACAAACATATCTGAGTCACAATTTTTAAGTTATAAACCAGCTACACTGCTGCTATAATAATTTGTTTTTAGGTATATGTATTTGGGCAGGCTGGTTGGTATGTTCGTGTTAGCACATGTACCTGTTGAAAACCAAAGACATCAAATGCTACTACTGTAGCTGAAGTGATAGTTGTAAGTTGTAGTTACCCCCATGTGCATGCTGGGAACTGAACTTGGGTCTTCTATAAGGACAGTACATGTTCTAAATCACTGGGGCATGTTTCTGTCTCTATTATTTACTATTTCAATGTTGTTTGGGATTGTTATTTACACATGCATGAACTGAAATTTATAGGAACTGATAAAATGTAAATCTAAGAAGATAAACTTTAAATCACTCTAAAACATTTATTTTATTTTTTAACATTTTATATCTAAATACTCTATTTACATCATATCCATGTAACTCTCCTCCACTCTAACTTCTTGCATAGTCATCCACTCCCTCTCAAAATTATGACCTCAACTTTTAAAATTATTTATTATATATTGTACATATATGAAGATATATTCAAATAATAAGTATATGTGTATATATATACATATATATTCTGTGTACTGTACTATATAGAAATACAACTTGTTGAGTCCAGTAGGTATTGTTCATATGTAAATATATTTAGTGCTGACCACTTGGGATTGAATGACCTATTGGGAGTCCCTTTCTGGGGAAGACTGGCTCTCCCTCTCTTATCAACCATTAATTATTTGCACCTTATCGTTTAGTGGTGAAGTCTCATGGTATTTCCAACACCTGTGTCAGGATGTCAGCTTGTGCTGTTATTGTTGTTATGTTTTTATAGGGCAAACACATAAAGATTCCATGGGTCCATCTCCCTATCATATATAGAAGATATTATCTCACTACAGAAAATATGATCCTATGGCTCTTACAATCTTTTTGTACCCTTTTCCATTTTGCTTCCTGAGCCTTAGGTGCAGGGATTGTCTGTTAATATTGTATGACTATACCATGGTAAAGTATTATATGTAAAAACATAATAATAATTGTAATTTTCATGGGTATTCTGAGCTTTTGAACTAATATCCACTTATCAGTGAGTACATCTTAACAAGATGAAAGGCCAAAGTTTGGGTACTTCAATCCTTCTTAGAAAGGGGAACAAAATAATCACAGGAGGCAGAGGGAGGGATGGATCTAGGTAAGGGGAGAGGAGATGAAGGGAAAGGAGGGGGCAGGACCAGATATGGGAAGAGACAGGAGAGAAGTCCAGAGGGCCAGGAAAGTGAATGGAAATAGGCAGCCTCTGTGATGGGAAGTAGGGGAAACTAGAAAGTCCCAGATGCCAGGGGTATGAGAGGCTCCCAGGACCCAGTGGGATGACATTAGCTGAAACAGCAGGGAGATAGACCCTGAAGAAACCACCTCCAGTAGATAGACTCAGATCCATCTAAAAAAAAATTAACCAAGAATTGTTCCCGTCTAAAGGAAACACAGGGACAAAAATGGAGAAGAGACTGAAGAAAAGGCCATCCAAAGACCACCCCATTGTGTGATCCATCCCACCTGAAGACACCAAACCCTGACACTATAGTTGATGCCAAGACGTAGAGCCTAGTATGGCTGTCCTCTGAGATGCTCTACTAGCACCTGATAGGGCAGATGCAGATACTCATAGTCAACCACTGGACTGAGCTCAGGGACCCTAGTGGAAGAGTTAAGGGAAGGACTAAAAGAGGTGAAGGAATGGCAACCCCATAAAAAGAAAACAGTATCAACTAACTCCATCCCTCAGAGCTCCCAGGGACTAAACCACCAACCAAAGAGGATAAAAGGGCAGGTCCATGGCTCCTGCTACAAATGTAGCAGAGGACTGCCAAATCTGGTATTAGTAGGAGGGAGGTGCTTGATCCTGTGGAGGCTTGATGCCCTAGAGAAGAGAGATGGTAGAGGGTTGAGTCAGGAGAGGATGGGTTGGTAGGGGAGCACTCTCTTAGAGGCAAAGGAGCGGGGGAGGAAAGGGGTTCTTGAAGGGGAGACTGGGAAGGGGACAACATTTGAAATGTAAAGAAGCAGGGGGGAGGGAGGAGGAACCTGGAAAGGGGATAACATTTGAAATGTAAGTTCATAAACTATCCAATAAAAAAATAAATTAAAAGGAGGTCCCAAGATCTGACACCATTATTGAAGCTATGGGGTGTTCACAAAAAGGGACCTATCATGACTGTCCTCCAAAAGACCCAACAAGCAGCTGAAAGAGTCAGATGCAGATATGTACACCCAGCCAATGAACAGAAGCTGCTGACCCCTCCGGTTGAATTAGGGAAAAGCTGGAGGAAGCTGAGGAGGAGGGTGACCCTGTAGGAGGACCAGCAGTCTCCATTAACCTGGGCCCCTGAGATCTCTCAGACACTGGATCACCAACCAGGCAGCATACACCAACTGAGATGAGGCTTCCAACACACATACAGCAGAGGACTCCCAGGTCTGTGTTCAGTCAGAGAAGATACATCTAATCTTCACGGGCCTGGAGGCCCCAGGGAGTTTAGAGGTCTGGTGGGGTGGGTGGGGTGGGGACATCCTTGTGGAGACAGGGAGGGGAGTGCGGAGGTATGGTATGTGGAACCCTCGGGGGTGAACTAGGAGGGGAATAAAATCTGGAACGTAAAAAATCAATTAAATTAATTAATTAATTAATTAAAAATGAGAAATGTAAACAAATAAAATAATTAACATAAAAAGTTTAAAAAAATTGAGTTTTTCTAGTGAGACACCTACTCCAGAGAAATCAATGTTCTCCTGGAAAGCTTAAAGGAGCTCGAGACCCCTTATGAACAACAATGCCAAGCAACCAGAGTTTCCAGGGACTAAGCCACTACCTAAAGACTATACATGGACTGACCCTGGACTCTGACCTCGTAGGTAGCAATGAATATCCTAGTAAGAGCACCAGTGGAAGGGGAAGCCCTGGGTCCTGCTAAGACTGAACACCTAGTGAACTAGACTGTTGGGGAGGGCGCAATGGGGGAGGGTGGGGGGAGGAACACCCATAAAGAAGGGAGGGGAGGGATTAGGGGATGTTGGCCCGTGGAATGTAAATAAGAAATACTCAAGTTAATAAAAAAAAAAAAAAAAAAGCAGCTGAGTTCGTCCCAGGAGCCTACCTCAAAAAAGCAGAATAAAACAACAGGGACGACGGGGGTTGGGAATTTAGGTCAGTGGTAGAGCGCTTGCCTAGCAAGCACAAGGCCCTGGGTTCGGTCCCCAGCTCCGAAAAAAAAAATAAATAATAAATGTTCTCATTAGATAGCTATGAATTCAAGGGCCATGGCACCTGGTATACCTCACAATTCTAAGCCATAAAGCAACTATTCTAAGAAATCTGTAACTTATCTTCACAGACTTAATTGAATTTTTTAAAGAATGTTATTATTCTTTATGTCCACTTTGGATCTCTTCTGAAAAGGAAAACGTAAAATTACCTATAGAATATGGTGAAGATATCATAGCCTATAGTATCACAAAGAATGCCACTGATTTCTTCTAAGTGTAGAGTTTGGAAAAAAAAAACTTTAGGACTCAGTGCTAGAGGGTATGTATTTAGCACTAGATCAAATTCTCAGTGCCAATAAAAAATCAATACATGCATTTGTCATTATTTATTCAAATAATCCTTGATTTCCATAAAAGAAGGAGCCAGTGAAAACATAGTTAATTTGGGTGAAAATTAGGAATAATGGTTTGAAACAAATCTCAGAGATAACAATACATAAACTTCAGAAGATCTTTCTAAATAACATAGTTCCAATATTTGCTATATTATTTATAAAAATTTGTTTCTTTAATCTAGTAAATTTTGGGTAACTTGTTATTAATCCACTGATAACACAAACAGAGGACTGAAAATTTTCCTCCTGATGTTGCCATTGGTACTATAACCTCTGCTGGCAAGAAAGGAATCTGGAAAACAAGTAGCAACAAAAGCAATAGACACTTAGCCTACTTGTGACTAGACACTTTTAAATTAAAGTTAAATTATAAGTTCAATACTCAACTCAATGCACTGAATTGAATTAAATTTATTTTATTGACTTTATAAAGTTACAAATTCAATTCAATAGCTGTATTTCAAAAATTCAATAGCTACATGAGGCCTGAGGGCACCCTTTTACATTCTACACAGAGCATTTCCACTGAAACATCATTGTTTTACTGGTGTGATTTTAGCCATAAATATCTGTTTCTTCACTTTAAAAATCCTTTCCAATTAAACTTTGATAATAAAAGAACTTAGCTTGTTTTAGAAGTACTAATTTCAAAGTAAACTATAATACATATGTTGGATTAGATTGAATATTACATGAGTAGGCAGGCAGAGAGTCACGTTATTATATTATCAGATCCCACATTCTGTTCATTAATGAAAGTTGTCAACATTAGTGGCCAAGAGTGCATTTTACCCTTGCATTTTCAGCCAAATACATGAGTTGTTTTTATTGGTTTAATTGATATAAAAGATACTATATTCAGCCTAAATTTTCTTTTTTTTTTTTTAAATTTTTTCATCTTTATTAACTTGGGTATTTCTTATTTACATTTCGATTGTTATTCTCTTTCCCTGTTTTGGGCCAACACCCCCATAACCCCTCCCATTCCCCTTCTCTATGGGTGTTCCCCTCCCCATCCTCCCACCATTACTGCCCACCCCCCAACAATCCCGTTCACTGGGGGTTCAGTCTTGGCAGGACCAAGGGCTTCCCCTTCTACTGGTGCTCTTACTAGGATATTCATTGCTACCTATGAGGTTGGAGTTCAGGGTCAGTTCATGTATATTCTTTGGGTAGTCAGCCTAAATTTTCTACCAGTAAAATTTTCATTTTTACAATGTAGGTCACAAAGCAAGCAAAAACAAATGGCTACCTGGCTGTCTTCAGATCTTCAAAAGGAGCTGTAATTATAAGGAAGAATTGGAAACTTTTTCCAGATCAGCCTTTTAGCATCATAGGAAAAGAAGACTTTGGTAACATGGGAAAGTAAAGCACCTATCATGGAATTGAATTCTTTTGGTGGGACCAAAACGTTTTTTTCTTTTCTTTTTGAAAAATTTTATTTTTAATTTTTAATAAATTCATTGTAATGTTGAACTAGGAATTTCTCTCATAAATTAAAATAATAATTCTCTAAATCTAAGAATCACAAAGGTACTTGAGCATAAATTCTTGGAAGCATGAACTATAAGTGGTTCAGAGTATGATTTGTACACAAAGGAAAATTGTTTTAAATCGTATGACATTGAATAATGCTATGAAAACAAAACAATTATGTCACTGATACACAAAGCAGCACTATAATAATGCTTAGACAAGATATATGTTATATGTATATTTTGTTTAAGCATCAGGTTCAGAAAGGTCTGTGTGTTTAATCCCATTGCAGTTATATATTTGACACCAAAAGGGGAAAAATCCCCTAGTGGAGAATGGTAATACAAGCCTTTCAACTTTTAATATGGGAAGAATTTGAAGAGGATTTACAGCAAAGTAATAAAAAAATGATTAAAGTTTTAGAAATAGGATTTAGGAATAAAGGTTAAATGATTTGACATTATCACAAACCAAAGACTAGAAGGGCAGAAGGTGTTTTAATAATGATCTCCAAAACATGAGGGTTTATGTCAAAAGAAGTGAGTGTCCATCTCTGGGACTGACAGAATAAAATAAAAACCTGAAATAAATGTAGAATTGCTATTTTCTGGTGAAATGCTGTGATGCAGTCTGTCACAAGTTTACAAATCATGACTTTCATGTTATAGATGAAAATATTTTAAAATGACATAAGGTTCACTATTAATAAAAGAGAGGCACTGTTTTCTAAACACAGGTTTGTCATGAAACCTAGAGCTTAATATTTTTTCTCAACTATCCGGCCAATGAACCCCTGGAGCCTGTCTGTCTGCAAACTTATAATACTGAGGTTATAGACATGTACCTCCACACTCAGCATTTACACAGGTGCTTAGAATCTAAATTCAGGTTCCCATGCTTATATAATAACAGCACACACACACACACACACACACACACACACACACACACACACACACACGCACACACACTGTGCTATGTCCCAGATGCCAATCAACTTTATATCCAGTAAAAATTTCATAAATTACCATTAAAGGAAATAGGAATATAAGGTAAGGGGAGAAAACCCAAATATTTTGAGTTATTTCCTAAAAGTTAAGTACAGCGCACCTGATAAAAGAAATAGAAATTAATTGAGGTTAAAAAATGATTTAAACTCAGCCATTTTTAAGTTCTGAATGAATCCTTTTCAAATTCATAGAAGACGTATAATCAGTCATCAGTGCAACAGCATTAGGAAATGTGATCTTATGAGAGACGCATGGATCATGAGAGTTCTACCTCATAAATGGCACTACTATAAAAAAAATAGTACCACTGTAAAAGGGCTTGTAGAAGTGAGCTTTCTCTCTCTACAGCTCTTCTACCATGAGGAGAGATACTGCTCTACCCTTCCAGAGAATCATCATTGTAGGTACCATCTCAGAAGCAGAGAAACTGGATCCTAACCTACATTGGTTTCCTAGCCACCAGAACTAGGAAAATGCTCATTCTTTGTAAATTATATAGCTTCATATGTTATTATATAATACCACAATAGGCTAAGACAACCACTCATTTGGTCAAATAACTTTTACGACTTTTGCCCAATTTTGTTTTCATTAATTCAATCAAATAATATTAGGTAAACACCCTAATGGTACCCTGCTATGGTGCAGGTACTGCAGGTTCCCATCAATGAACAAAATGTAACAACCTCTGTCCTCATGAAGCTTATTCTGTAAGATCTTTAATGTTATTTCAGAGACTATTTTTTATTCTGAAAATCGCACTAGCAAAAGAATGACATTATCTAATACTTTTAGACAATCACTCTAGATTTTATGTTAAGAATCAGCAATAAGAAGGGGGAAAAGTAAAGTAGAGAGTTCAGGTAAATGTCTATGCAAACAATTCAGTCAAGGGGAGATGGTTCATGCTAGAACAGTAGCTATGGATATGGTAAATTGTACTCTGATTCTGTAAGTATGTTGAATCTATTTCACTATAATTTATTGATGAACGGAATTCAAGGATGATTGAGAAGTTAATATAAGTCTTAATGTTTTGTTTCAGAGAAACTAGAAAAATAGGATCGTTATTAAGTAAGGGAAAGACCCTCCATTTTTATAAGATGACTGATATGTCTAAAAGCAACACAGAGAAAACCAGGAAGTAATTGGATGAACTTTACATTCAGTTTTGCTTTACTTACCTATATCTTCCCTATATAAGTTTCATGACCAAATCCTTGAACAAAATATATGGCACACGGTAAGAAATCTAGTAAACAAGTGGTAACTACCATCACCATAGAAAAAAGCTCTGTTAATGTCACTAAGGAGACTAAAATAAAACAGTGAAAGACAAGTTAATGATGGTCAGAAACATACTGTAAAACAAAAAGTCATAAAACCACAATAGCATGTAGAAACAAATATGTATTTAGTGGCTGTCCCGTTATTTAGTCTGAATGAGACTTTGTTCACTCATGAGTGGGCTGCAAGCTGGAAACAAAATTGACTTAGGACAGCATCAACTGTGAGTAACCCTGCTCTATGAGTCTTTCACCCTCCTCTGAGGATCAATATATTTGTTCAATAGTGGTAAAAGTAACTCAAGAAGTGTCCTGACTAGTTGAGTAATGGTTGTGATTTTTCACTTGGTTTTATACTAATTGAGAGGATGCCAAACTAAAGTAAGCTTAGAAAACTATCTCTCGGCCCCTCTCATACTCTCAATGCCTTTCTAGTAGAAGGGATCCATCCCAGAGAGGGTTCAAAGGCTCAAACAATGATTTACACTGCACATGGTTTGAGTCATCACTGACCTTTATGATACCAGCCATTAAATTATATTGTTGTAAAAGATGGAGGCTTTGTAATATGAGATAATTTTGATTTTAAATACTAAGAAAAATAATGTAAATTCCCTCTTACTGTAGTGCTAGAAATGGCTAATCTTCTCTGAGTTATCAAAATATATCTGGTTGATTGTACATGACAATTAAGATTTGGGTTCAATTTTAAAAGTTACCTTTCACATATTGTTCACCTTTATTTTTCCCGTTCTCTTGATTTCCCTAAATCTGGGCTGATGACTCAGAACAAGGATGATGAAGACTTTAATATCTGTACTAGGTCTCTCCAATTAAATCAGTTGTATCAATTGATGTTTACAGGGATGAAAAATGTACCAACCAGAATAACTTAATATAAGAACCTAAAATGTAAATGAATGCACTTATCTGATATGCTGAAGTCTGTGTTAGCTATATTTAGTTCTGTTTGTATTATATACACATACATATAGCATATAGACTTAAATATAGTTTATGAGGATAGAACTACAGTTCAGTTATTAATTAAGCAATATGGGAAAGCAACAGTTCTGACATTGATAAGAAAATTAAATTTCCAACATAGAAAGCCTAGGACACAGTTGGGTGCAGCCAATCCCCCAAGGATGTGATTATCTAATGATAAACTATGTTTTCTGCAGCTGCATGATTGCTGTTACAAAAAATGTTTATTATAAGTAAGATTGTGTTCTTTTTGTATGGAGAATAGATGGAGTTAGTTGCACAGAATATCAAACAGATGTTTCAACCAAATTGTGTCTCTCTTCAATGGATTAATTCTTGCTATTTAAACTGGACTACATCTGAACACAGATATAGTCTATATGAAGAATATATAAATACTTCTCAAGCAAATTTCACTTCAACTGTAAAATAACCAGATACGGAAGTTACAGATGCAGGCAGTTTTGAGCCTTCTATCCTCATTTTGTATGTACATATATACAAAAGCTTATGAGAAGAATACTGACTCAGAATGATTTGGGAAACGTTCCATTAATATAACTACTTCTGCTATAGTCCTACCAGTTGTGAGAGGACTGGCAAGGATAAAAGGCACAATTTTATTTTGTCAAAAAATTACATAGTAAATTTAACTTTTTAAAAATACCCCTTAATTTTTGATCTTTTAAGCCCAAATACAAGCTAACAATTCCCAAGTCATGTCCTTCCAGCCTAATGATTGCCATGCAAAGGATTTCCTGCTATTACTGCAAACAAATCTCCAGATACTGAAGAAACTGTTCAAAAACCACAGGAGAGACCAGGAACATTTGTATTTGAAACTAAGTTCTTTTAGACTTCTAGAACATGTTTTATTTTGTGCTATGTCTGTAGTGGGTATTTTTCATTTGTTCCATTCAGATTTAATTTCTATGGATGAACCTGATCTATACATACTCTGCTGACATGCTCTCTTGCTGCCTTATGTGTGGTTGGCTTTAGCCAAAGTAATACCAGCAAGAGTTCTGATTAATACCAGCAAGAGATCTATTATCTGGAAGTTGTATCATTTTTCATTCATTCAGCTCTCTTATCCTGCCTGTAAATGTCAATTTTATTTCCTCAGATGAAGTGATGAAATGAGAGCTCTATCCAAACTGCATGAATACATGGATTTTGGGCTCAGCCAATGATGTTTCCTTTTCTGTTCTAGCTGTCCTTAGGTGTAGGCCTGGAAACTTCTAGCCTCCAGACAATTTCATCCTTCTAGATGATCTATTTCATTCGGCTTCTCTTGTCTTCTGCCTGAAATTCTCTGCCTGACTAGGTTCTACATTCTGCAATTGTTTCACCAAACACTAAGGTTCTAGCACATAAACTTCTTGGACACACACAAAAATCATAGCACCTCCTCTGTTGGTTTAAATAAGAAATGTCTCCCAAAGACTCATGTATTTGAACATTTGGTCCACAGCTGGTGGTGTTATTTTGAGAGATTATAGAACATTTAGGAGGTACAGCCTCACTAGAGGAAGTATGTCAGTAGGCCTGGGCTTTGAGGGTGTAAAGACTCACTATACTTCATGTTATTCCTATCCACATCTCCCACGCACCGACTTCTGCTGCCATACCTTCCTCACCATAATGAGAAGAAGAAAATGAGGGATAAATATGATATTTCATCTTATAAGTTTTTGAAATTTATAAAAATAAAGAAAAATTTTAAAGCAGAATGAGAAAAGGCTAAGGAAATAAGCACACACTTGGAAAAAGTGATGAGCAGCTGAAAGAACAAGAAGATGGGAAGTTTGAAGAAAAAGCAAGAAGGAAGAAGAATAATCTATTAAAAACCTCATCAGACATTAAACAAATTGAAGACCCAAAAGTGTCTATCAGAAAAATAAAGTTCTTTATATTAGAAAGATAATTCTTTTAAAAACTATAGTTCAGATATCTTATTAAATTATAAAATTCTAGAAAAATTCTTGTTTTGGTTTTGTTTCATTTTTGCAGGCAGAGTTTCACATGCCTCCTACCTCCCCAGTGTTGAGATTAGAGGTGTGTGCCACCACACCCTGGCTTTTCAAGTATTCCTTACTATTAAGAAATTAAGGAATGTGGAACATTTTCTTGAGAATAGTTTTACCCCAGGACCCAGATATACAACTCTTGTGCATATACCAAAAGAGATACCCTACTATACCACAGGGACACTTGCTCAACTATGTTCATAGCAACTTTATTTGTACTCGCCAGAAACTGGAACCAACCCAGATGTCCCTCAATTGAAGAATGAATAGAGAAAATGTGGTACATCCACATAATGACATATTATTCAGCTATTATAAATGAAGGTATTATGAATTTTTCAGGCAAATGGATAGAACTTGAGAATATCCTGAGTGAGATAACCCAGACATAGAAAGACGCATGTGGTATACACTCACTTATAAGTGGACATTAGCCATAAAGTGCTGGATGACCATGCTATAATCCACAGATCCAAAGAAACTTGGTCCCAGGGGAGGATGTGCAAATCTCACTCAGAAGGAGAAACAAAATAGGCACCTTAACTGAACAGAGAAAGGGAACTGGGTAGGAGATTGCTTGAGGTGGGGAACAGGATAATATACAGGAGAGGGCTGGAAGTGAGAATATAAATCAGTATGTGGTAGGGGGGCATCCCTGGGATCAGATGAAGCCCTTGGACAGGGGAGGATATTGGAGTCAATAGGGGTGACCCTAGCTGAGATTCCTACCAGAGGGGGATGTAGAGAGTGAAGTAGCTACTTCTTATAGTCAGGCAAGACTCCCAGTGGAGGGAGGGGGCATCAATCCACTCATGAAACCTTCAACAAAAATTTCTCTTGCCTATAAGATGTGCAGGGATAAAGATGAGGCAGAAGCTGAGGAAATAACTAAACAATGACTCCACCAACTTGAGACCCACCCCATGTAAAAGAGCCAACCTCTGACACTATAAATGATATTCTGCTATAATTGCACATAAGAACTTAGCATGACTGTCTCCTGAGAGGCTTCGTCCAGGAGCAGACGGAAGCAGATGCAGAGAGCCACAACCAAATATCAGGCAGAGCCCGGAAGTCTTATGGAAGAGTGGGGATAGAAATGAGCAAGTATAAGGGATCAAGGACAGAGTCAACTTATCTGGGACCATGGGGGTTCACAGAGCCTGGGCCACTAAGCAGGGAGCATGTCAGAGTTAGACCTAGGTCACCTACACATTTGTAGCAAATGTTCTGCTTGGTGTTCATGTGAGTCCCCTAACAAGTGAACTAGGGCCGGTCTTAGTCTCTGTTCATGCCATTAGATTCCCTTCTCTGTACCTGGACTGTGTGGTTAGGTCTCAGTGGCAGAGGATATGCCAAGTCCTGCTGAGACTAGATGTCCCAGGGTTGGGTGGTACCCAAGGGGAAATCCCCCTTTTTGAGGAGAAGGGGAGGGCAAATAGGGGAAGAGGCTTGTAAGTGTGGGACTTGAAAAAGAGGAGGGAGGGGGCTATGATTGGGATGTAAAGTGAATAAAAATAATATAAATTATTGAGAAAAGTGAAGTTAAGGAACAAAGAGGTAAAGCTAAAGATTAATACTACAAAATACATAAAAAACAGTAGAGAAAAATGAATTGTTAAACTTACTTTTGCTTGAATCATTTACTGCATGAACTAGAACACTTTTATTCGTGGAAGTAAAGCTTATGTTACAAAGGTGTTTGCAAAAAGCAATAGCTGATAGCATTATGCTAATATCACTAGTTAATAATGTATCATTTCCATATTAAGTTATAAAAAATATTTCTAGGAAGAATAAAGTTAGGGAGGGAAGTGGTGTGGCTTACCCATCCAGAAAAGCCTACCATTTGTTGGAGGACTTTTTATTTTCTGTAAGCAAGATATGCACAAGGGTCGACTTTTATGGCTCTCTAAAGCACTAGCACATCAAATTTCATTTACTCTGATCCTCCTGGAGGATGGCTGTTGGCAGGATCAGCTTTCTCTGGATACTACTGATTATGAGATGCCTGAACTGAAACTATTTATAGTATGTGACGCAAAAAGTAGCTTTCTACTGGAAATCAAACTCTATTGTCTGGTGGCTACAAAGAGACAATAAAATGAAACTATTTAAGTCAAGAAGAATGGTGCCTGTTGTTCGCTCTCTCCAGAGTTCCAAAAAGACACATGTAAGATCTAAACCAAAATAATGTCAATTGGTACTTCTTCGAAAACTATAATGTGGCCAAAAGATTTTATAAGTGAAAGAACACTGTACACTGTCTGTAAACAGGCATGCTATCTCATTTCTAGTCTTTCATATGGATAGAGATAATTCTTCAAGCATTTTGAATAGGCTAAGACTTTTGGTTCCCATGAAAAGGTGAGATTTCTATATAATTAATCAAAATTCTTTGTAGAGAAATTGAATAATCAGTAAAGGAGTTTGAAGACCAGATCTTAACATATTTAGCCAGTGCACCAAACAAGACAGAAATCAATTATACCACAAATCAACAACTGACCAGTGCAGTAACCATTAGGCTCATGTAGATTACCAAAATTTTTGAGTTGTGCCTAGTAGTGGAACTAAAAAAATAAAGTTTTCATTTTATTAATCTTTAATTTATTTAAGTTTACATTATAAGATAGTTCCTGGTCTAGATTCTATATGACTACTGAGAGTTAAAGGTTTTGGAGATTGAAAATAGGTTGGTTCAGTATCTTCAGTATAGTATGCTTCCTAAAAATAGTAGTAGTACATTAATTTAATATATTAGGAGAATTCTAGGGGATTTATTAGTGGCGAAAAACTTTGGGCTAGTTAATCAAAACGGTGGCCAATAAGGCTGGGTGTAGTGGTGTTCTCCATTAATCCCAGTACTTGGAAGTCAAAGGCAGGTGGGGCTCTGAGTTCAAGACCAGCCTGCTCTATAAAGTAAGTTCCAGGACAGCCAAGGCTACAGAAAGAAAACTTATCAAAACAAAACCCAAAAGAAACAAAACAATAACAACAAAGTAAAACAAAAACATTGGCTACTATTTTAAATATTACTGAATATGTATAACTAAGACTGTTTGGAACGTTAAAGGTCTAGTTTGGTAAAATTGTAAAAGGCATACCCCCTTCTGTGATTATAAGTTGGACAGAAATTTTTCTTAGACATAAATCTTTGTAAACATGTAAAACTGGATTTAAAAAAGAAGAAAAGGGAACAATGTGATGAATATACTCTGTATGTCATGGAATACAAAAACTATTGTCGAAAAAAAACCCTGTTGTTACCTGTATATTGACTTTTCCTGAACAGGAAATAGCCATTTGAGGAACCCCACAAACTATTTCTCCAACTACAGATCCCCATGGACTCATATTCTTGAATAATATAAATAACCATGATTTTCACACATTCTGTTTCTTCCTCAACTATACAAAAATAAAAAACCCTTATCTTTCTCAGTTTGGAATTTTAACTTTTGCCCTTATCTATAAAACAAACACTTTGAACTAGGCATTTTTGCTTGTTTTCAGGTTTCATCATGTTCAATTTCATCTTTTAGAATTTCTTGATTTTATGTTTGCCAATTAATATATTGGTAGTCAGCATGCAATATGTTCTTTGGTTTTAATTATTTTAGCAAAAGACATTAAAGAATTCAAAGATAAACAATCTTAAAGATCATATTTAACAACAGAAACCCTTGTCTGATAGTTTCATAAATAACAAATCCAAAAAAAATCAAAATGGCCAAATTTTGGACCTGAGTTTTGGTTTGCAGGCCAGCTCTGAGCTAAAGACTGAGATGGCTATAATTTGGTCCACACATTCAAATATTTTAACAATGAAAGCATTTTATCAAATTATTTCCACAACAGCTAGATTTCACAGAAGATTAAGCGTCTGGCAGGAGATTTATTAGATTCAGTATCTAGTGGATGGCTTTTAAATATTGTGCACAATTCTGCTGTGGTAAATACAGGCTTTAAAACAATGTTCTATTCTTCAAGGTCTACAGGTTAAAATCATGCCAAAATGAACTACAAAATGTAAGTAAGATGGTACTGTAGTTTCTCTCTCTCTTTCTCTCTCAACTATGAACATACATACTTTAAATTAAAGTGGATTTTGTCTACTTTGAATTAAAAGAAAGAATTACAAAATAGCAGTCAAGGATATGCATCAATTACTAACACCCTTCTCCTGAATCTTTGGAGAAAACATAACAGATAATAGATTTTTATAAAGGTAATTGCTAAGATCAAGAACATATAATTCCATAAGTATCGTCCAATTAATGGAAAAATTTACTAAATATTAGTTTTTAAATTTTTATTTAATCTTCTTTTTTACACTCCAGATTTTATCCCCTTCCTGGTCCAACCTCTGACTGTTCCCTACCCCATACCTCCTCACCACATGCCTTTCTCCATGAGGATGTCCCCACCCCCTACCTCAGACCCAACCAGACCTCTAAATTCCCTGCCTTTTGAGAGTCTTCTACTGTTTATGTGTTGGGGGCCTCATATCAGCTGGTGTATGCTGCCTGGGTGGTGATCCAGTGTGTGAGAGATCTCGGGGATCCAGGTTAACTGAGACTGCTGGTCCTCCTACAGGGTCACCCTCCTCCTCAGCTTCCTCCAGCTTTTCCATAACTCAACCAGAGGGGTCAGCGGCTTCTGTTCATTGGTTTGGTGTAAATATCTGCATCGGACTCTTTCAGTTGCTTTTCAGGTCTTTTGGAGGGCAGTCATGATAGGTCCATTTTTGTGAGCACCCCATAGCCTCAATAATGGTGTCAGGTTGGGGCCTCCCCTTAAGCTGGATCCCCCTTTGGGTCTGTCGCTGGACCTTCTTTTCCTCAGGCTCTTCTCCATTTCCATCCCTGCATTTCTTTCAGACAGGAACAATTATGGGTCAGAGCTTTGGCTATAGGATAGCAACCCCATTCCTCACTTGATGCCCTGTCTTTCTGCTGGAGGTGGGATCAACAAGTTCCCTCTCCCTACTGTAGGGCATTTCATCTAGGGTTTCCTCCTTTGAGTCCTGAGAGTCTCTCACCTCCCATGTCTTGGTGCATTTTAGATGGTCTCCCACCTCCCATCCCCCTGAGGATGCCTGTTTCCATTCTTTCTGCTGGCCCTCAGGGCTTTAGTCCTTTACCCCACTTAATACCTTATCATGTTCCCCTCTCCCCAAACCCCCATCCCCTTTCCCTCTACTGCTATTCCCTCCCTACATCCCACCTTGTGGTTGCTTTCTTCTCCCTCCCAAATGAGTCATCTTCACTCAGGCCCTTCAGCTTGTTGACCTTTTTGAGTTCTATAGATTGTATCTTGGATATTCTGTACTTCTTTTTGGCTAATATCCACTTATTAGTGAGAACATACTGTGCATGTGCTTTTGGGTCTGAGTTACCTCACTCAGAATGATATTTTCTCATTCTATCCATTTGCCTGCAATACTCAGGATGTCCTTGCTCTTAATAGCTGAGTACTAGTCCATTGTGTAAATGAATCACATTTCCTGTATCCATTCTTCTGTCTGTGTCTATACCAAAACCATACAGTTTTTATCACTATTGCTCTGTAGTATAGCTTGAGGTCAGGGATGGCTATTCTTCCAGCAGTTCTTTTATTGTTAATAATTGTTTCGCTGTTCTGGGATTGAGACTTTCTCTTTCCATGTCTTGGAAGAATTGTGTTGTGATTTTGATGGGGATTGCATTGAATCTGTAGATTGCCTAGTTTTTAATATGCAATCTATTCCTGAATTTTGCCATATGTCCCTATTTCTCTCCACTGTATTTAAGCAACTAATTTTAGTTTCTGTATGTTCTCTGGGTAAGCTTTAGACAAATAGGCAGATACTTGTGTATTTTTTTATGTTTCTTCTATGCAATCTTATCTTGCCCTTTGTTTCTACAACAGATAGTAGAAGGTATATATTATCAGTTCACAAACATGAATGTTTTATTTTCCGCATATCACTCCAACTTTAAAACAAGTAGAGAGAGAGAGAGAGAGAGAGAGAGAGAGAGAGAGAGAGAGAGAGAGAGAGAACAACAAACAAGTTTTTATATTTTAAGTGACACCCAAAACAAGTAAAGTATGTAAGTTCAGCAAGTATGCATTCTCTAATTGTGCCAATCGTAAAAGAACTAAATGTAAACTGTGGGGATTATTGTATTTAAGACTTTTTTTAACAACCAGGAGAAACGAGTTTCTATCTGTTGAATTTAACAATGAAAATATTTGGATTGTATATCTCTATTCTTCCCATTTCACTTTTCCCACTTTCCCTCTTTTATCTATTTTTTCTTATTTTTGTGCTTTTTCTTCTTATTATTTAAATTTTGAGATTATACTTATGCCACTTCTTTCTCTTTCACCCTCCATGCCCCATGTACCATCTTGATCTCTTTCAAACATGCCATCATTTGAAAAAACTGTTGCTACATACATATATATTCCCAAAGATATATCACCTCAGTCCCTATAGTGCTATTTGTGTGTATATTTTTTTAGAACTGAGTATTTGGTATGGGGTAACCAATTGGTGTATTCTTTTCAAAATGATATATCTACAGTGGTTACAAAATTTCAAAGTGTGTGTGTGTGTGTGTGTGTGTGTGTGTGTGTGTGTGTGTGTGTGTGTTGCTTGCTACTGTTCATGATAGGGATCACTAAATTTTTTCAAGTTCAAAATTATAAACATGACTAGTCTTAGCATAAAGTAACAAAATAACTGACTTTAACCATTGCATAAATGGTAAAAACGTAAACATTTAATTCAACTTAAAAAAACACTTGCTACGCATTTTCTGTCATTAAAACAACAGATGCAGGGGATGGAAATATGATTCAGAAGTTAACAGTATTGGCTGCTCATCCCAGTGGGCCTATGTTTGACTCCCAGTACCCATATAATGCTTAACAACCATCTCTAGCTCAAATTCTAAGGGATTTCACACCCTCTTTGGCCTCTATCGGCATTGTGCACACATGGTGCACAGACATGCATACAGAGAAAACACCCATATACGTAAAATAAAAAATCTTTAAAAACGATATGATTAAAAATCACTTAAGATGTAACAGTGGACTGGGAAAGATTCCTCCATAGTTAAGAGCACTGGCTGCTCTTCAATGGGTGCTAGGTTGGATTACTTTCCATATATTATCTCATTCTTGTCTGTAACTCTAGTCCCAGGAGATCTGGCGTTCTCTTCTGGTGTCCATTGGCACCAGAAATATACATGCATCCAGATATACATGCAGGCAAAATATTTATATACATTTTATGTTGATTTTTAAGGGAAAGTAAAAAGGATGTGGGTTCTATACTCAAAAGGGAGCTACATGTTCAAATTTTAGTAATACCACTCTATTACCTAAGAGGTAACATTTTGAAGTGTGGATCTTCTTGAATACATCCAGAAAAATATGATTCATTTGTGAGTTCTAAGTATTATAACTTGAATATTAACAGTACATTATATTACTTTTAACACACAGTTTTCATGTTTTGTTATATTAAATGTCTTTAGATAAGATAGATTCTGTATACCATAGGCTATCAGTTTTCACTGGTCTATCCTACTCATAAAAACATATTATTTTTTGGCCTAATTGTAATACATATATTAATGCCTAAATATTAAGGGGCTTAGCTTCAGTAAGTGTCAAATGAAGGACTGAATCTAAATATGCATTAAAGACATTGTATCAAGTAGGTAATTACTTTTCAGACAAATGGAGTGATTATATGTGTCTAAAGATCTATTTTAAGAGTGACCTGCAAAACTTTTTAATCAAATCTTGGAAGTTATCTAGAGATAAAGAATATATTACAGTAGCAGCAAAAGGACACCCTACAGGAAAAGTCACTTTTGAAATTCTCATTACAGTTTCTCAATCTGCCCATTTTTTAAAAATGTAAACATAATGCCTTCCTTTTCTTGCCTCTTCAAAAAGTGCTTTTCTGGCACCATAACTGATTTTAAGATTGAGTTTCCATTTAAAACGCCTAAATTGGAAGCTAACACTGAAGCAAAGCACAAATAGAAACGAAGACTTGAAAGCAGCCTGGGAACCCTGTTGAACAGCTACTGCAGCAAGGTTGGCAAGGCAATTTGGTATGCTGCTCTTTTCCAGCAGTGTTTCAGTGCTCTGGCTGCTGTGTTCAGCACTTCTCTGTTGATGTCTAGTCCACAGTCAGTTTTTGTTTGCTTTCAAAAGCTAATTTAAGGATTTTATTTTTGATAGCAATCTACTTGTATAGTCTCCAAATCCCACCTATAGATGTATTAGAGAACAGAGTGAGGCAAAAATGAAAACCTTGCCTTTGTTCTGAAGCATGCTAGTGGCCTAAATGTTCTCCATGAAGTATATTGACAAAAGACAGAGGGGGTGTGTGTGGTGTGTGTGTGTGTGTGTGTGTGTGTGTGTGTGTGTGTGTGTGTGTGTGTTGAGAGAGAGATGGAGAGAAGTGAGAGAGGAGAGACAATGAGCTGTGTGAAATAATTAATAATTGGTTGAGATAGAAAAGCTGTTAATTCAAGAATTTGGGAAAATTTAGAAAATGAAATATTACTGAAAGGAAAACATCTCTCACGGTAGACTATTACAGTGATGGCCCATAATTTGCTTACATGTACTTTTCTTTTCAGTTTGATGGGACGTCATTTAATAAATGGATTTCTAACAGTTTGGGAGATTACATTTAACTAAGAAAATCATTTTAATTCAGAAAAGATTGATTTTTTTGATTTTTAATGATTTAACCCAGTTGTTTAAAAATACCTTGAGATGATATTCAGGCCCAAGCTAGATGATACTGAATCCCCTTCATCTGTGATCTCTGTTCCAGGGAGTCCCAGGTTCAGGTGAGAAACTACTTCCTGGAAACTGCACTTGCCTTGCAAGAAAGATGCATCCCTAATTTGAATGTGGTAAATTTTATACCCATATTTCAAATAGCAGTTCCTCACCTTACCCTGAGCCTGACTGGAACAGAGATCACAGATGGAGGGGATTCAGTGTCATCTACCTTTGGGCTTGGATCTCATCTCAGATATTTTTAAATAACTGAGTCAAACTGTGGGTCTCTGCACCCACTCCCATCTGCTTCTACAGAAGCCTTTCTGATAACAACTGTACAAGGCACATACAGGTCTCTGGACTTTCCTGTTTCCTCCTTGCAGCCAGTATAGGCTATGGACCCCCTTTCGTGGCATGGGCATCAAGTTAAAGCAGACATTGGTTGGCCCTCCCACGTGTTCTGTGCCACAATTGCCCCAGCACTTCTTGCAGGCAGGACAGCTTGTACATTTGGTGGCGAGGTTGGTATCCAGGTTTCTCTTTCTAACTACAGGGTACTTTCCTGCACCAATGAGACTAGAACATAGAAGTGAAGACTGCACATAGACAATAGCCTTACATCTCTCTGTTCAATGAGCTGTGTGGATGTTTCCTCAACAATGGGGCCCCACTGTCATTTTTTAGAGATCGATTGTCTATCCTAGCATCAGCCTGGGTTGTTTAAGGATCCCCTCAGCTAACAACTCAACAAGCACAACCTACAAGTCCCAACATGAGAAGTCTTCCCTGGCTACAAAGATGGACAGTTCAGACTCAGTATTCTCCATTACTAAAAGTCTTCACTAGGGTCACGCTCACAGACTCTAGGAAGTTTCCAACTGCACTAGGTTTCTAGATCTCTTCCGCGATCCCTCCCAATCCTTATCTCTGGGAAGTCTTATCACTTACCTACTCAAGGCTTATTTCAGTGCTTGTGAGATTTGAACACCCAGGATTTAAGATTCCTTCTTTTTAGGAAACTTCATCATCGTGTCACCATGTTCATAGCAGCCTTATTTATAATAGCCAGGAGCTGAAAGGAACCTCCTAGATGCCCTTCAACAGAGGAATGGATACAGAAAATGTGGTACATCTACACAATGGAATATTACTCAGCTATCAAAACAATGCCTTTATGATATTCATAGACAAATGGTTGGAACTGGAAAATATCCTGAGTGAGGTAACCCAATCACAGAAAAACACACTTGGTATGCACTCATTGATAAGTGGCTATTAGCCCAAATGCTTGAATTACCCTAGATGCACAGAACACATGAAATTCAAGAAGGATGACCAAAATGTGAATGCTTCACTACTTCTTTAAAAGGGGAACAAGAATACCCTTGGCAGGGAAGAGAGAGGCAAAGATTAAAACAGACACAGAAGGAACACCCATTCAGAGCCTGCCCCACATGTGGCCCATGCATATACAGCCACCCAATTAGACAAGATAGATGAAGCAAAGAAGAGCAGGCCGACAGGAACGGATGTAGATCTCCTGAGACACACCAGCCACAGCAAATACAGAGGCACTGCCAGCAGCAAAACCACTGAACTGAGAATAGGACCCCGTTGAAGGAATCAGAGAAAGAACTGGAAGAGCTTAAAGGGGTTTGAGACCTATATGAACAACAATGCCAAGCAACCAGAGCTTAGGACCAAACCACTGCAAACCCAAAGAGGCTATACATGGACTTAACCTGGCTCCAACCTCATAGGTAGCAATGAATATCCTGTAAAGAGCACCAGTGGAAGGGGAAGCCCTTAAATCCTGTCAAGACTGAACTCCCAGTGAACTAGATTGTTGGGGGAGGGCGCAATGGGGGAGGATGGGAGGGGAACACCTATAGAGAAGGGAAGGAGGATTAGGGGATGTTTGCCTGGAAACCGGAAAGGGAATAACACTAAAATGTAAATAAAAAATACTCAGAGTTAATAAAAAAAAGAAAACACATTTATAAATAAAAATTAAAAAAAGAAACTTCTGTCATATGAAATAGTCCAGAGATAATGGCTAGGGACATACATAAAGCCTACTTACCTTCTATTATTGTAGCTGACAACCTGTAAATCCTAGATGTAGGGCCAATTTGCTAACCTGCATCTTAATAGAGATGTAATGAAGCTAAGAAACACACACACATACCTCAAAAACATTCCCAACTAATCCTTGTCCTAATTCCCAAGCTACAGAATCTTGAGTCTTTTGGGGGGGTTCAAGATGGGGTGTCTCTGTGTAGGGCTGTCCTGAAACTCACTCTGTAGACCAGGCTGGCCTCGAACTCAGACATCCACCTGCCTTTGCATCACAAGTGCTGAGATTAAAGGTGTGTGACACTACTGCCCAGCCCAGAAACTTGAGTCTTAATTCACTTAATTTTGGGGTGATTTGATACACAGAAAAGGTAACTTATACAAACATATTTATATTTTGTTGCTTAAAAAGTCATTATATAGGGTTAGCTCAGTGGTGAGCGCTTGCCTAGGGAAGGCATATACCCTGGGTTCGGGTCCCCACTCGAAAAAAAAAAAAAAAAAGAAAAAAAAAGTGTTATATAATACAAAATTGATATTATTCTCAAGTTTCAAATTTCAGTATTATTACCTGTAGTAGATGTGCTAAAAAGAAATCACTTCCCTGTATATATTTCAAGTAAAAGTTATAATTATTTTACTTCTCTGAGATTTTAATAGCTTACTCTCTTAAAGGTTGGAAGTATTGAATATATAATTTCATACTGAGATGACTTATGAAAAATACTTAGCATACTGCCTACAACACATTAGAGTCTCAGTTGAAAAGAAAAGCACTGAGCAAGGACAGTAAAATAAATGGACTACTCAAAGATTAACTATCAAAATCACTCTAGGAGAACACTTTCAAGCATAAAATTTCATATTAAACAAAATGTATTCATTTCAATCAAAACCTCTAGCCTTCAGTCGTGTGCAGGGTACAGGGAGGTACTGAAGAAAAATTGGGGTTGTTGATCAGTGTAGGGTTGGCTATTGAGCCTAGGTTATCTCAATCCTACAATCTTGCTAGGCAAGCACTCTACTCCTAAACCATATCCCCAGCCCTGAAAAACAAAACCTAGTGTAATGAACCAATAGGAAAAGTCTTGAGAATGAAAAGTTAAGTAAGAGGCACTTGGCTCATTTCTTACCTAGCAGCAGACCTTCCTGTAAACATGGCAATAGTATTCAGTACAAGATTTTTTTGTGAGCACATAAACAGGTAATTTGTATTTTTGTTATGTATGACTTCCTGTAAGTGAAGAATGAGTAAATAAACTGTAAATTAATGAAATGTTTCTGAACCCAGCTGCATTCTTTCTATGGGCTTTGTTGGCCTATACACCTATTTGCCTGAAATTACAAACTGCTTAAATGGAGGAGAAAAGAATGTGCTTTGGTATCCAACAAGGCTCAAAAGCATTATTTTTGAATGATGCTGGCCTGTTTCTTATGAATTATTTAGTTTAGTGATGGACAAGATTGATTATTATGATATTGTGGTATCATGAGCATATTTTAACCTTTGTAACAATCTTTTTCATATGCCATCCATTAATAATTGTTGTGGCTACATTACATATTCCAAAACACCTGAGAGTTTTGATGTTCTCACCAGGAAAAATGATAAATGTGAGGTAATATGGGATTTTTGAACAATGCATACTCAGAAACATTATGGTATATAAAACATATTTATAATTTTTAATTAAAATAATTATAAATCATTATTGGACTGTACTGTTCTTTTGGACATGTAAAATTATGTTTAAAATACTGTGATTCCAATATTTCTAGTATTTGCCAAATTTGAAGTGGCCATAGCTTAGTCCTGATAAGTCATTCTCAATAGGCCAATATCACCAATGTTTAAAACAGATTTTCAAGCAACAATATATGCAGTGTAATATAAACAAAGAAGGTATTGTGGTAGCCTGATTACATTTGGTCCACAGGAAATGGCACTATTGGGGGGTGTCCCTTATCAGAGAAGATATGGCCTTGTTAGAAGAAATGTATCACTGTAGAGGCAGGGCTTTGAGGTCTCATATATGATCAAGTCTGGCCAGAGGAATCAGAGCCTCCTCCTGACTGCCTGTGGATCAAGATGCAGAACTCTCAGCTCCTCCAGCACCTTTATGTTGCCATGCTTACCACCAGGATGATAATGGACGAAAACTCTGAAACTGTAAGCCAGCCCCAATTAAATGTTGTCCTTTATAAGACTTGTTGCCTTCGTCATGGTATTGTTCACAGCAATGGAAACCCAAACTAAGACAGGCATCTAGAAGGAATCTAATTTACAGTTTAAGATTTCACTATGTACATCAATTTTCCTTTGTGTCTTAGAAATAGCACAAAGGACAACAGAAGAAATAAAATATTACTAGCATAACAGTTTTGATATTATTTGCAAGATAGTGTAATATTTTTGCAAAGTAGACTATGAAAAATGGTAAATTAAAATAAATATTACATGACTTAGATCATGTCTGAGGAAGAAACTAAATAGATATAGCATAAAATATACATAGAGGAAATAAAATTTAAAAGCACTTGTTCAAATTATTTAAATGAAAATATAATGAGTAGACAATACAAGACTAAGAGCATATGGGAAAGATAAATGCAGAAAAAGTGGCATAAACTTTTTAATTCTGCAATCAGACTTCAAAAAGATCTAATTATTCCAATCAAAAGACGCAGATTGTCAGAATAGATTAAAATGCAACCAAAAGTGCTGCACTTTCTATAAAAATCTATTTTAAAACACAGATATTTAAGGGAAATTTTTCAAATGTCATGCAAGTATAGCTAGAGAGCTACCCAGAAAATGTAAATATATATCCTTCCAAAGATTTGTAAGTACATAAAAGTGCCATTAATTTTTTTGAATGCATTCTTTTTTTCTCTCTTTTTTTAATTGGGTTATTTACATTTCAAATGTTATTCCTTTCCCGGTTTCCTGTCCATCCTTCCCTCTCCCTCTATATAAGGGTGTTCCCCCCATGCACCCCACCTTACCCCCCTCCCACCATCCTACATTTGGTGTCCAACCCTGGGATCAAGGGCTTCTCCTTCCATTGGTGCCCAGCAAGACCATCCTTTGCTACATATGCAGCTGGAGTCATCGGTCTGTCCATGTATAGTGTTTGGGTAGTGGTTTAGTCCCTGGAAGCTCTAGTTGGTTGGCATTGTTGTTCTTTTGGGGTGACAAGCCCCTTCAGCTCTTTCAGTCCTTCCTCTAATTCCTCCAACAGGGGTCCCATTCTCAGTTCAGTGGTTTGCTGCTAGCATTTGCCTCTGTATTTGACATGTTCTGGCTGTGTCTCTCAGGAGAGATCTATATCCAGTTCCTGTCAGCATGCACTTCTTAGCTTCATCTTTCTTATCTAGTTTTGGTAAAAATATATTTCTCATGTTTTCCCTCCATCAACTCCTACATTCTCCTCATATCCTACCCATCCAACTTTTAATTTCTTTTGTGTATCAAAAAACACACACACACACACACACACACACACACACAAAGCAAATAAAAGACCAGCAAGACAAAAACTGCTGAAACCACACAAGACAAAACAAAAAAGTCTACACTACTACATACATACAACATATAAACAAGCAAATAATAATAGTAGTAGTAATAATAATAATAACTACTGAGTTCATGTTGTGTTGGGCAACTATTCCTGGACATAGACTGCCCTGGAGTATGGTTTATATATATCCAGTGACACTCCATTGGAGATAACTGACTTTCCCTTTGCCAGAGGACATTAATTGCAAATAAGAAGCTTCATTTATCAAAACTATGATAATAGGTATTTTATCAACAATTGAATATAGAGGTTGTAATATGTCTACATGATGGAGTCTCCTAACAAAATGAACTATGGATAAGTGATTGACACTCATTACACTGAGGGAAGTAAATCAAACAATGAAAAGTACCCACCATATGACTAAAGTGACACAAAATGCTACGAAGATATCTTTGAATTTTTATTTATAGAATTGATTTCACAGGTCAAATGGATCACTAATTGTCACACCTTTCCCCACAAGGCTTAGAGGATCACCTAAGAAAGTGGAAGTAAAAAGATTATGAGATCCAGGCTTAATGGAGGACTGCTGCACAGTAATGTTTCCTGGACATGGCTGCCCATTATATGCATGAGATTAGAGTGGCTTGACTGTATGCACAAGACCTGTACAAAATCCATACTGGACAAGATCTCAGCATGGATTGAGGAAGGGCTCATTAAGTCCCATCCCCAGGTGAAAGCTACCACAATTGATGACTGCTAAGAAAGAGTTAATGTTCTTCAGGGATTTAGCCCATCTGTGGCTACTACCTGTACTCCAGTAGATGGCTCTACACCCATGCACATACTGGGAGCACTAAATGGACTCAATGAGTTTTAAAAAAGAATACGCAAATTTGGAAGAGAAAAGTAATGGGAATAGATATGGAAAGAATTACATGAACTGCAGTAGAGGGTGGATTTGATCGAAACACATCATATCATATATGAAATTCCTAAGTAATAAATTAGATTAAAATTTTTGTAATCTATGTGCTAACATACAATGGTTTGTCTCTCTATTACCATTCATTTATTTCAGACTCCAACTTTCCTAAACTCCTAGTAACTGCCAAAAACAAAAAGTTCTTTCATTTCTAGACCCTTACCCTGAAATGCCCTTCCATCTTGGTGTACTTGGCAGCTCAGGACTTTGCTTAAGTGAAACACAATCATTTTATTGAAAAGATAGATATCAAGACAATTATGCCATATTTTTCATTCTGTCACATAGAAAAAAATCAGCTGATGATCTTCAATCTAAAATCTGCATTGTAATTTTATGGAATAAATTCCTCCTTTACATGAAAATGTACAGGGCCAAACCAAACAAGACACACAAAAAGTACTTAAAACACATGGGATATGTGATAAAGGCTCATTTTCATGCTTATCCTAGCTTTCATTACAACCTAATATCTACCAGAGTGTTTGATAAATATAAATATAGTTGGCTATATTGATGTGAATGAACATTGATGTACAAGAAAGCCCGATGATGAGATTTTAACTAAAATTCCCTTACAGTTTTCACTTCTTTCCTTAATGTTAGGAAGCCCTGAATTCCCTTCGTTCAATTTCTGTTCTCAAGGTATTTACCAGATAAGAGATTTGGGAAAGTTGATTAATATACTGCATACAAAATATGTATAGCTGATATTTCTATCAGATGATATCTTCACTAAATTGTATGACTTTATATTATGCTGCTATTATAATAAAATAAGTATATTAATTTATTAGTTCAAAACAATATTGATGTTAGTATTTATTGTCTTTCATTTAGGACTAAAATGTAATATTTTATATGGATAAGCTACTCTTCTTTTACAGATGTTGGCCAGGTCTCTTATCTTTATACAACATAAAATATTCAGATATTTCTACCTTCTGAAGAATGACTAAAACCATTAGACTTTTTTTTTCCAGCACCTACATGCTAATGTCAACAGCCTTCTCTTTTCATTCCTCCATCTTCTTTAAAAGCAGCCTATTTTGATTGTGATAAAACCCCAAATCGCTGTATTCAAGGTTGACGCCCTAAAATGGTGGCAAAAACATCTGGTGGGTGTGGAATGGCGTCGTCATTCTGTGTGGGATGATGGCAGTTGTAAGGGAGAGGCAAAACGGCAGCTGTGAGGAGGTTCTGAGCAGTTCCTATTTTCAGGATGTGCTGAACTCATAATTCAGGCCTAATGAATGTGTCTTTGAAATGTAACAGCCTGTTTAGATTCCTGCTTCCGCTATGGAAAAAGAACTGAATACAAAAATGGTAATGATTTCATGTAAAATTCATAAATAAAATGCAAAGACAAGGGAAATGGTTTGCTCCAGTGCTACACAATGGACTGTCATGCAATGTGAAGAAGACATAAATGGAGCTGTTATTAAAGACTTAACTGCAGTTCATTTTATTTCAGATGGAATACAAGTAGAGCCAAAATATTTGTTAAGACCCCCTGACTCTTTGCTGCACAATAAACAGATATGCTCTATTCTTCCTACAAAATGACTGGAGTGATGTCATCATCTGTGCAAGAACCAAAGGCCAGTAATCAATGTTCCTGTTGGAGGGCTGGATGGAGACAGCACTACTAAAGTGCTTACTTGGGCAAAACTTTTTTGGACTTGGATCATCAACAAATATATGCACATTACAAGTCAGATGCCTAAATTGTTTCTCTGATACCTACTAGTGCTTTACTTTAAATTATTAGTACTTTGGATTTAGGAGAGTAGTTATTTTTGGCCTTGATCTTAGTATGTAGCTGAGCATGGCCTTGATTTCTGTTCCTCTTGGCTCCCATTTCCTAGGATGGTTTTGAACTCTGGATCCTCCTCTCCCCATTTGCTTCCTGCCTCCATTTGCCTCCTGCCTTCTCCTATCTTCTGCCTCCCAAGTGCTAGGATTATAGAAAATGCAAAACCAGGCCCAGCTTACTCCAAGATGTTGGCTGATAAGTTTGAGCTTACAGAAAACATATCTAAAAATTCAGCCAGTTCTTACAAGCTGTACCATCTAACTTGATAGAAATAGATAGTAATATCAAAGTACAAACAAAGACATAATATATACATAGAGTCAAACAGTTAGAATCTGTCTCATGTACATTTTTGTTTTATTCTAATATTCCATGCAAATAAGACTTAGAGAAAAGTAAGTGAAGAACATACTGACTTCTAATATTCCATGCAAATAAGACTTAGAGAAAAGTAAGTGAAGAACATACTGACTACAAGAAAGTTTCTCATTTGAATTTTAAATCACAAAATGCAGCAATCTTTGACCTTTCTCATTTCTTGAAAATGAAAAAGAAAATTAGACAGACCAAGGCCATATACAGCACCTGCCTGGATATTGTCATAGGATTGCTAAATTATATAGTATTTTTTATATTGCAGCAGGCATTACCAATGAGAAAAATCATTTTCAGATGCAAATAACAGAATAAATACATTTATGCAAAGTAGAACATACCTTTATTCAAGGTAATGAAATCAAGATATCTAGCAAGTTCCATAAAAAATTTGTCACTTTAAAATCCACACATTCCAGTGTTGTCTAGTTTAATAAAAATGTATACACTCACAGTGCAGATTTAACCATAAAGTGTATCTTTTTTTCACTCCAAATTGGAGTGAGCAAATATGGCAGGAAAGTAAGTGTGACAGTGGTGAAAGGGAAATAGGTAACCTGACATAAAGCAAACATTGATATATGGTTAAAAGTAGTCCTCCTTATAAACATAACAGTAATTCAGCCCTATTGGCAGGGTCACAGATATTTACACTGTAGTGAATTGTTGCCTCAAAGAAATCCTCCAGTAAATTAGTTTCCTCCTGAATGTCCTATTCCCTTCCAAGCATAGACAAACTAATACATTGCTACAGGAATTCAGAAAAGTCATTTTAGGACTTGGAGTTAATAAATTCCTCTTATAGAGTCAGTCTTTTATATTGACAATTCACCATAGATGCTGAGAAAACCATAATTATAAAATTTTACATGAAGGTTTTAAACAGCTTTAGAACTCAAGAACTAAACAATGACAATAGTCAAGATATGTGTGTTTCACCATGGTTTCCAAAATAGGCTGCTAAATGCTACTTTTTTATTTAAAATTCTAGGCAGTCCTTGGAAAAATGGCTATGCCAGACAGCAAGGAAGCTAGCTATTAAAGACTAACTGGTAAATCATGAGATGAAGAAACTTAGAATTCAGTGAAGATCAGACAATTTAAGCATCAGAAATAATAATGACTAATAAATTTAAGTGCATAAAATGCATATAAATTCATAATAAGGCTAACAATAAATATTGGTCACAATTAGGGGCATACTTGTTATTCTGAACATCAATAAATAAAGAATTGAACATTTATCCTTACTTTCCCTTTGCTAAATATATTTTAAGAGAACTAAAGAGTTGATTAAGGAAAGACATTCTATATATGAATCTTCTAGTTAATTAAGGGAAAAACATATCTAAGAATGTTACCACTACATAACCATTACTTAAATAATGTATCTCGGGGTTATAGTGGTGGCTCAGCCATTAAGAGCATTGGGTGCTCTTCCAGAGGACCTGAGTTTGATTCCCAGTCCTATGGCAACTCAAAATTGCCTGCAACTCCAGTTGGTGAATCCAAGGATTTCCTCTGGCTTCCATGGGCACTGCCTGCAGGTTATACAGACATACATGTAGGCAAAATGCCCATACACATAAGATAAAAATAAATGGAAATGGATAATGAATCTGGAAAAACAGAATCAATCTATGCTAATTTCACTTGAAGAAAGATTATTAATAGAGACTGCATAAATGCCATTTTTTTCTGATGTCACCAAACACAGTAACACTTTGAATAAATGCCAAAATTTTCTGACGTTACCAAATACAGTACCACTTAAACCAGAATAACTAAATATTAAGTCAGATAAATTAGTTAAAAGAAAACCTGAAAAGCAGCCTATCAATATTTAATCAACATCCAATCATTTCATCTAAAAAATACAAAGCACTTTAAATGATACCATAAGTAAACACCCCTAGAATCACAGCATGAGTCTAGTCTGAAGCAGGAGAACTACAATGAATTCATTCCAATCATGAGATACATAGGAAGTTCCATATCAGCCTGAGCTACATAGCAGAAATCTGCCTCAAAAATAAAATAAAATAATGACAGGGAAAATTAGCTAAAATGAGAATATGACCTATATGGCATATTATTGGCAAATGGCACTGTTTGTTTTATGGCATAGTAAGTTGGGAGAGGTGACCTCATTAAAGAAAACAATTAAAAGACAATCTAACTCACAATATATATTTTGCTACGTCCTGTTTTGTTTTGTTTTGTTTTGTTTTTCTCCACAGTTACAGCTCAAGCCCAGGATCTCAGTATACCACAAGGGATCCACTACTGAGCAATATCACCAGCTCTTCATTCTGATTCAAACAAACCAATTAGACAAATTAAAATTTCAGCGTATTTAGAAAAAAACTGAATAGAGAATAAATATTAAATCATATTTATAAGCTACTATTCAAGCAGTAAAGTTAGAAATGCATACCTCATGAGTTTAAAACGTACTATAAGTTGCTATAAGCAAGAGACTACAATAATAGTAAAAAGATAAGTATATAGATCGGATGAAAAGTAGAAAGCATAGTAGAGGAGGAGGATTTGTACACAAATGCAGAGAAATGTTGAACTCAACAAAGCAAGAAGTCTTCTAAAGGAATATTGATGGACGATTGGACAACTTCTGTGTATATCACAAACCTTACACATAGTTAAATGGATACAAATATAAATTTTGCATGATCAAACTTTTAGAAGAAAAGAATTAAAGGAGAAAATCATCAAGATCCTGAAGTTAAAGAACTTTGATGCTTAAGGGGAAAACAAAACAGAGCTAGGCGAATGCCCAAACCACCACCTTCACCATTCCACCTAGCTTAGTGCTCCATATTCCTTAGCGCATGTCAACTCTATACTCCAAGGTTTAGTTTGCATCATGCAGGCTTCACAGCAGTTCAGTCAGGTGAGTGCTCCAGATCCCCACCAAACTATACCATTTCCACACTCCCATAATGCCTATTTCAGGTCTCCTGAACCAGCCCAGTCAGATGAGCTACTAACTCTTTTTGTCTGAAATCAACCAAATTCTAGCATTAGCAAACAGAGAGCCTCCATTGAACAGAGGCAGGCTAGACTCTCACATCAGATACATAACCAACACAGGTCACATTTCAAAAGCACAAATAATATGAAACACCAAGATACTTTGTTACTCCCACCCACCCATCCACTAGTACTACAGAAGTTTTATCCAGTGAAAATTTCTTAGAAGACTTTCAGGACACAGTTTTATAAGAACAATCATAAACAGGATGAAAGTATTTGTGTTTAAAGAGTATACTAATGAACACCCCAGTGAACTTAATAAGGATATGAATAAACTGAGTGAAGTCCAAAAAAAAAACACACACACAAAATTATGTTATGAAAGAAAATGATCAGGAAAATTCAGTATTTCCTGATCATTCAGTAAGAAAATAGAAATACTGAAGAAAACAAAAGGTGAACTAAAGGCAATTAGAAACTCAGAGAAAAGCATTAAAGAGAATGAATCAAGCTCCATCGAGACATACAGATAAAGTAGAGGAATTGGACTAATCCATCATAGAATAGGACTAATTAAGGGGAAAAAGGTTTAGGAAGGATTAAAGGCCCTGAAGAGCATGGGAACCCCACAGGATGACCAACAGAGTCAACTAACCTGGACCCCTGAGAGCTCTCAGAAACCAACCAAAGACCATACATTGTTTGGATGGAGGCCCCTGGCACATATGCAATAGATGTGTAGCTCAATCTCCTTTGGGACCCCCAACAATTAGAGCATAGGCTTTCCCTAAAATTGTAGCCTGACTGTGGAATCTGTTCCCCAACAAGGCTGTCTTGTCTGGCTTCAGTGGGATAGGATGCACCTAATCTGGCAGAAACTTGATACCATCAGGGTGGGGACATACGAATGGGGTCTCTACCCTCTCAAAGGAGAAGGGGAGAGGTATGGGAGAGGTTCTTAGTGAGGGGAGACTGGAAAGGGAGACAGCACTTGGGATATAAATTAATTCATTAATAATAAGAGACATTTAAATGAATATGCATGAACTTTGAAACTACTTTTATGAATTATAAGAATAAATAATAAGAATAATTCCTGGCCAGTGACATAGACCAAATCTTCAACAAGATCATAGAAGAAAATTCCCCAAACTAAGAAAAGAAATAACTATAATGATATAGGAAGCACATAGACCATCAACTAGACAAGATCAGGAAAGAAATTGCCCCTGGCATCTTCTAGTTAAACACTAATTATACAGAACAGAGAGAAGGCAGTGAAACTTACAAAAGAAAACAAAGTCACATACAAAGGAAACCCCAACACAACAGCAGCTGTTTTCCCCCAATACAGATGCAAAAATCCAGAAGATCCTGTAATAATGCATTCCAAATTAAAAAAGACCCCCAAAACACCAGAATATTTTATTAAGCAGAACATTATGCTACAGTTGAAAGATAAAACCAATATTCTGCTCTGTAAATAGGCAAAATCAATTCATGCCCACCAGAAAATACTGCAAACAAATACTTTGGACCAAGGGAAGAGTAAATATAGCCAAGTGGCTATAAAAAGAAAACAAGTGAAACACAAATTATATTAAAGACTAAGAACACAAAAAGAATGGAAATCAAGACACACCTTTCAATAATAATTTTTTTTTTGGTTCTTTTTTTCAGAGCTGGGGACTGAACCCAGGGCCTTGCGCTTCCTAGGTAAGCGCTCTACCGCTGAGCTAAATCCCCAGCCCTCAATAATAATTTGAAGCATTAATGGTCTCAATACTGTGATTGCAAAATGCAACCAATGAGTTGAATGGATTAAGAAACAAAATCCATGTTTTTGTTGTTTACAAGAAACTCATCTTACCATCTCAGAGTGAAAAATGGAAAACATTATTTCACACAAACGGGACAGTGAAACAAACATGCTCACTATCCTAATATCTGAGTAGTCTTCAAAATAGAATTCATCCAAAGAGATAATACTTCATTCTGATCAAGGAAACAGTTAATGAGAAGACAATACATTTTTTTGTATATTATATATACCAAACTCTGGCACACCCACTTTCATAAAATGTGTAGTTGAGGATATAAACACACAGGATAACCACAACTTGGTTATAGTAAGTAATTTAAGTATCCCACTTTCTCAAATAAAAAGCTAATCTGGATAAAATATAAATAGAAAAACTGGAATTAAAAACATTATATATAAAATGAACCTAATAGGTGTCTAAAGAATGTTTAACCCCAACACTGATATGCATTGTATTCAGCAGCCCATGGAATTTTCACTAAAACAAACCACACATTGAAATACAAAACAAATCTCAAACGTAGAAAAATTCATATAGCTTCATGTAACCTATTTGACCACAGTGAAATAAAGCTTGAAATCAACAGCAAAAATAAATTTATGTTATCATTATTATTTTGCTCTTCTGAACTCCGATAGTGTTGTCTGAAATTCATCTCATTATGGGCATATTTATATATGCTCTTAAAATTTCCCATTCATTTCCTTTAGTTTTCTTCACTCTTGGGCTATCTTCGCATAGCTGTCATGATATTAGCACATATAGCAGTTTTACCTGGATTCAAAAGTATTGATTTGAAGGGCTGGGCATGTACTTCAGTGACACAGTCCTTACTTAGAATGTATAAAGCTTGGGGTTTGATACACAGGAACATACATAAAGGAAAAAGAAAGATGAAACTATTTTTAACAATAAAATACAACTGATATTTTTACCTCTGTTAATAAGTAGCATGATGATGTCACAAAATACCAAAAAAAATCTAGTGGCTAAATAAGCTTGTAGAATAGTAGCCATTGCTGCATCCATCCCTTATATGTCTCTGTATGACTTGACCTTGATCCTTCTTCGACCTAGAGGTAAATCAGATTTATATATATATATATATATGTATATATATATATATATATATATATATATATATATATTCTGGTTTTTCTAGGATACCCTTATAACTTGCTGTGATCCTTAGAATGCAGAATGAAATGATGTGACTTCCAAGACCACCTAAGCCTCTCTTTTTTTTTTTTAGACCTGACAACATCTTGCTGTGAAAAGGCCAGATTTGGTTTATTAGAGAATAAAGTCTTGGTGAAGGAAATCAAAGCAGTTTTTTTTTTTTGTACAGAAAATGCCAGGCATTTGAGGGAACTCATTTTCATCCTTTACCCTCAGATTAAATGGTATATGACAGAAAATGGTAGAGAAATCCCAGATAACATCTTTGGAACTGAGACATGCCCCACAGCTCACCCAAGACCAAAGCACAGAATCATGCATTCTAAGTTCAGAGGGATTTATTATACAACAGTAAATAACTGAAAAAGCTGTGTGGCACGGTACTCAAGGGGTGAAGTGATGCAAGGGCTGATTTAAAGTAGTAATGAAAAGGAGGGAATATGTAAAAAATAGACATACGAGTAGGATCTGGTTAAGCTATAGACTGGATTTTATAACATTATTTTCTCTCCTTTTGAGAAGGCTTTAAAAATTCTATAAGAAATAAAATTTAAAAAATAACTAAGCTTTAAAATTATTATATTATTTATTAATATATCTACAATAAAATAATAATATACCAAGCAATAAGAAACCAAACCAAATATAATCTTACCCAAGTAGAACAAATGAAAATAATAAAAGATATTAAGTACCTAAAAGACTCATTTAAAACTTTTGTGTTCTATTTTATTATATGTTCGCTAGTCTTTATGAATTCATATTTGCTCTATGTGTAGAGGAAGTCAATTATTTTATATTATAGAAACTTATGTTAGTGTGCTTCATCTACTCTACTTCTTTTGTAATAGTTTAGCTACACTAACATAAGAGAAAACAATATTTTTAACTAAATATCCAATTCTTTGTTACATTAAACTTAGTCTTAAAGAAGAAGGAAGAGGCCAGACAGTAGCGGTGGACACCTTTAATCCCAGCACTCAAGAGAAAGAGGCAGGCAGATTTCTGAATTTGAGGACAGCTTGTTCTACAGAGCAAGTTCCCGGACAGCCAGGGCTGTACAGAGAAATGCTTAAATTTTTTTTTCTTAAAAAGGAGGAGGAGGGAGAGGAGGAGGAGGAAGAGGAGGAGGAGAAAAAAGGAGAAGAGGGGGAGGAGAGGAGGAGGAGGAAGGAGAAGAGGAGGAGGAGGAAGAAGAAGGAGAAGGAGAAGGAGAAGGAGAAGGAGAAGGAGAAGGAGAAGGAGAAGGAGAAGGAGAAGGAGAAGGAGAAGGAGAAGGAGAAGGAGGAGAAGGAGAAGGAGACAGCAGAAGTATAGAAGTCTGGACTATACAGGACAGAAGATCAACATAGGAAAATCCTGTTTCAAAGGAGGAGGAGGAAGAAGAAAAGGAGAAAGAAGAAGAAGAGAAGAAGGAGAAAAAAGGAGAAGAATAGGAGGAAGAAGAGGAGGAGGATAAGGATAAGGAGGTAATGAAGACTAAAAGGCCCTTTCTTGATCCTTTATTAATATTGTCCACTTGATGGGCGTGGTAGTACAAGTAATTCTAGCACCCCTGAGGCTGTGAGGCAGGGGCCCTGTAAGCTTGAGGCCATCCTTGGTTATACAGAGAGACTGTCTCAAAGAAGAAAGGTCAGAAAAAGAAAGAATTTGCATTAAATATCACATATGACGTGTGTCTATTAAGTTACATAAACCCAAGTGCATCTCAATATGCATGGTACTTATAGCTTAACATGAGCATAAAAGAGATAACAATATCAAGAGCTTTTCACCCTGTGAAGTCTGAAATTGAATGAGCATAAACAAAACAACACAAATACAAAAACACACCAATAATAGAGAATGGTGAATAGTTAGTTTCGTTTTTTGTTTTTAAATGGTTGTAGGACAGACTATAAATTGAGGGTGAAATAAAACTTGGCATAATTTACAGGAGCATAATTACAGAAATATAGGGTACTTTAGGCCCTAGAATCAGTTAATACATAATTTCCTAGTTAAAATTAGAACTTCACTGCAAATATTAGTCAATGGCAAAGTTATGGGAATCAACTTTTACCTAGGTGTCATAATATGTAACACATCAAAGTAATATATGTTATATATTGTATGTGTCATGTAACACACATGTACAGGAACACACATACAAACACACAGACACAGACACACACACACACACACACACACACACACACACACACACACACACACACACACCAGCCATAATGAAGAGTGAGATTTTTATCATTTACTAGGAAATAGATTCATCTTGGAATCACCACATTAAGTTGAATAAAGCAGGTCCAGAAAGTCATTATTTTCTCTCATGTAAAGATTCTGGATTTTATTTTGAGATATAAAACCACTTTTATGTACATGACATGAATACAGAAAGGAAACTGGGAAAAGGAGAAAGACATTTCAAGGTAGGGAAAATAGAAGGAGGGTAAAGAGAGGTGAAACTGTTTGAAGTACTTAGTTGATTTTGAAAGATAGATACATATAATGTATATATTCCAATAAGAAATAAAAACTTTAAACTTTAATTTTCTTGATAATAAATGTAACATTTAATGTAGAAAGTAGTTCAGAATATGTTCAATGATTTACATATGAAAGGTAAGAAAATTAAGGCTCGTTGAATGTAAAATAAATGAACTCAGAAATTTTCACCCACTCTTATCATTCCTAGTGAACTGCACAAATTTTTGTGCTTAACTCAAAGAAATTAGTATGACAGTGAGATGCTTCAGTTAAAGCAGAATCATATTAGAAATTCAACATATTTATGCAAGTAATTTTTTACCTCCATACTAACAATTTGGAACCCCCGCCCAGCTCTTGATTTTGCTTTCTTGCACTCAAAAAATAATAAGAAGCCAGAAAGTACTTATTATGATGTGGAGGTATAACTCCTGTCTATGGCCAGGGACCATATCTCTGAAATTAAAATATTTTATGGACACAAAGGGGTCCTTGAGCTCAATAAATTTTGGAAGTTTTTATGTTTTTTTCATGAAAGAAAATCAACTTTCATTAGATTGTCAAAGAAAAAAGTGGTGTGAAGTTAAAAATAAGTGAAGCATCAACTGATTCAAATACAACTGTGTACTCAGTAGCGGGAAGTATCAGAAATCTTAAATATAATTTTGCCATCTATGCTTTTTAAAGGATCAATTCTCAAAATTAAATGCATGGGAAGATTATACAAATACAAAGATGTAAAAGGTAGTGATTTATCAAGAAGTATATTACAATCCCAAATAATTACAAACATTTGAATATGAAATGGATTTAATGAAGTGACCATGAATAAGAGTTTAGAAATTAAAGATGGCTTATTATGTGAAGAAAAAAAGGATTGGTAAAGTGAAACTGAACTATCTTTGGAAGTGTGTAGTGTACCAATTTAATAAGTTCAAACACAGCATTCATTTATGCTCCTTCCAGGGTTGTATTATTTACTCTTCTATTGCTGTTATGGACCAATATGACCATGGCAACTTGTAAAAGAAAACATTGAACTCATCTTATGGTGCCAGAAAGTTAGAATCCATGAGAGAAAAGCAAGAGCATGGTAGCAGGAACAGCTGATAGCTCACATCTCATCTACAAGCAGGGAGCAGACAGCACATGAGAGTGAGTGGCATGAGTCTTTTGAAAAGTAAAATTCCAGTCACAGTGACACACCTCTTCCAACAAGGCCACAACGCCTAATCACTCCCAAACAGTTCAACACATTAGGGACAAAGTATTCAAACTTAATGAGCCTATGGAGGCCATTCTAATTCAAACCACCATAGATATCCACAAACATTTTAATCTAAAGAATATTTGAAAAATTAAATTCCACTGTGTATATATAAAAGCATACATGATTTTATAAAGCACAAATATACAGTAAAACAGTTACTGACTTTATTTGTGGCAGGAACAGCTATAATCAATGCATATAGTTGAAATTCCCAAAGAAGCATCATTTCATGAACTCCTGAGGTGTCTTTTGGCATACAAGTCCTCCTTTTTCCCCCACACCCCTACCTTTGGCAATCACTATTTTAAAACCTACCCGTTTCCATTTGAAGTTTTTAAATAGGTAACAAGTGCTGGCAATATGTACAAAATGGAACCTCGGTATAATGGTAGTGACAATTCAGATAGGTATAATCACTTCAGTGAACCTTATAAAAGCTCCCCCAAAAGTTGAAAGTCAGAACTACCAGATGACCTAGCAATCAGTATTCTGGCTGTATAATGAAAAGAAATGAACTTATTGCCCTGTAAATACTTCTGTACTCTCATGTCCTTTGTAGTAAGTACTATTCACAACGGTCAAGATATGGAAAACAACTATCAAGGAATAAATGAATAAATATCCAGAATGGGATACTCTTCAGCCACAACATAGGTGAATTATGCAACTGGGACATTTTGAGAAATAAAACAAGCTATGAACCAGGATATACCAGCAAACCAATTTATGAATACATTTTAAGATATTTAACTTGTTTTTCGTTTATTACAAATGCTAGATATCCTTGCTTCATCTGCTTTCTAATCATATATGAACCATGTACAATCATAAAAACCAAATACATTCCAAATATACATACATATCTATGATATTGTTTTTTATTCAAAAGTAGCCATTTGCCCGTGCTACTTTTTCTTCAACAAAATAATCTTTCCCCCCAAAAAGATTGTTACAGGATCTGATATACCAAATATACAAGATCTGATATACTAAACGTTCTTACAAACCTCCATAGCAGAAACATATAATTTCAAAACTTTAAATACTCTGAAAACTAAAACCATAAGGGAATGCCAAAGGATTTCACACATTCAAAAGTTGCAGCGTCTATAATCACATTTTTATTGTAATATAGCTATATTCATTCACTTGTAAATTGAATAGTTGTAACAGAGACCATATTTGTGTCCAGCATGCAGATAGATACATATACATCTATGTGCATTTACATAGTCATCCTTTGGTGGTATTTCTCCGTTCTATACATATAGTCTATAGAAACCTAAAGAATTTAGAACTAAAGTGAGATTGTGTTCACAGTGCTGCTCTAAACTGATTCAGGAAGGATCTCCCAGAAATGACATGAAAACAGAAATTCTAAGGACAAACAAAACAAATGAGTTGTTGTACATGTGAGTTAGGTAATTATTTATGAAACTAGTTTCAAAAAATCAAAAGGAAATGACTTTAGTACTCTAAAAAGTGTTACATGAATGCCAAGAGGACAGCTAGACAGCTACCCCCTGCCACACGCTCACACAAATGCAGGATGGCTTTCACTTAGTATCTTGCCTCCAGATAAAATACAGTTTTAGGAGAAAGTAAGAAACAGAGGGAGTGGATGGGGGTAAAGAAGAAAGCAAAATAGCAAAAAGAGAGAGAGAAGAGATGGAGGGCAGGGGGAAGAGAGAGAAAGAAAGGAAGAGAGCCCAATCTCCATAAATAAATTACCGCTAGCTTATAAACAATAGAGCAGCACAGCATGAAAGCCAGAGTCTTTAGATGTCATAAGGGCACTCAAAAGTGCACTTGCTGCAGCAAGTCTTACTATGAGCTTTGATGTGCTGGGAAGGAAACTACTAAGGTGAGGTTATCAGTTAACTGAAACCAATTTCCCTCATGGAGAAGTAGAATCACTGCTGTGCATCTGACACAGGTAAATGGCAATTTAAAAACCGAGTTACATAATGTGAGCTCGCTGAGAGAATGAATCATGGCTTCTCCTTCTGATGACTAGAGTTAAAAAAAAATATAATTTTTTCGGTTTCTCAGTATCATAGACAATTCAGCCCAGATAACACTTGGATAGAGGTTGCCATATGCAACTAAGAATGTTTAGTGGCTAATTTGGCTAATTGGGAGCCAGGAAGAACCCCTACACTGGCATATCGACTATGTCAATTAAAATGTCTTCAGATATTGTCACATGTTCCTCAGGGAAGGAAAATCATGCCATATTGAAAATTACTGGTCTAATGAAAAGAAGACAGGCATGGTGAAATTACAGCACTCAAGAAACTTAAATAAGAGGATTGTGAGGTCAAGGCTAGCCCAGGTTATGTAGAAAGATACAAGACAGCTTAATTACATGGTGAGACCCTCCCTTGATTTAAAAAAAAATGAATAAAATGAAAATGAAGTTAAACTTTATGAAATCATTACAATTCAAATGGTGGCATTATTTACACATCTAACTTGATGTTGGTACAATTTGCTGTCTTTGTAGATCCAAAAGTGAATCCTAGGGATGCCACCTATAACTTCTCACAGCTTTTCCAAACAAACCCCACCCACCAAGAAAATTGAGCCAAGTAGTCCTGGATTCTAATTCTGATCACACAGAGCTCAGAAAATATGACACGAATGCAGAAAATAACAGGATGAATTATAGACAGGTGTCTAAAGTCTTGTGATTGTTTTTCCTATTACTATCATGACAAACATTGTATGCAAAGCAGTTTTCTAGGATGAAAAGGTAGAGAAACCTAATAAAGTTCAACTCTTTATTAATATTGAATCCAGGCAACTATTCAAATCACAAAGCCCTGCTGGGAAGAATATATACTCACATTCATAAACAATGCATAAATGAGGCAGATTTGGGAGGAACAAAATTTGAAATTCTGATTAAAATATGCTAGGAGCAAGCAAAACGGCACAAGAATGTAATTGAACACAAATGCTTCTACTCTGTCACATTTCCCAAATGTGTTTGATGAAAGGCCTGCTATTTTAAAGTGTTAGTCTGTAGATCTTTATCTATTCTGTGGCTTGTGGGGTTATATCTGGAATATGTATGAATACGATTTGATTGTTAACATTTTAAACTCTGCTACAACCTTCTTCTCACCAAGGCCAGAACCTGCAAGTCAAATGAATGACAGAACTAATGTACCTAACAAGATACTGTCTTGTATTGCTTCATAAAACTTTCAACTAATAAGTCATTAATGACCGAATATAAATTTATTGACCTATATTGAGATGCACAGCAGGTTGATTATTGACTGAATTCAAATAAATTCCACATTGGAACACGTGGTCAATAAATGTTGATCCAAATTATAAAGATCAGCAGGGTCAAGTGTAATGAAGCTTGTGATAAGCTATACCCTATGTCTTTTGTTAAGGAGCATTGCCACTAAGAATAAAAATAAAGCTCTAATAGCATATTACTGTTGATATTCACTTGCAAATAAAGCTGTTAAATGAATACATAGATGTAATTGAGGATATGCTGATATAGCAGTTAGCAATAATAGTATTAACTTGTTTCACAATGTTTGCAACTACAAAAATAATAAAACTGTGTTGGGTAGGTCCTGTGGACAGCAACATCAAATCTGATTGGTGGGCACTACCAATATTGAAGTTAATTCACTCCCAATTTGGAAAAAGAAAAAGGCCTCTTAATTTATAGAGATAAATAATTGACTATTTAAATTTCACAACGAATGAGATAGTGAACAAGTAAAAAATGAATTCCAATGATAGAAAATAATTATTATCACCATTGTTTGGCTTATTTAATACAATTGTAGGAGGTAAGGTTATTATCCCCATTTTACACATAGTAAAATGAAGGCCTTACAAGGTAATACCAACTTGTTAATAGTGGATATGGGATTCAAAACTATACAAATCTGGGTTCAAAATATAGATACTCAAGAAGTACACCATACTCAGAGTTCCAAGAAAGAATTAGAGTCCTTGGGACTTGGAATGTATTTATAGTAAAGAGATAGGATTCTTTACTAAGAGATATTCTAAGAGAGAAGAAATATGATGTATTTGAGTGATGAGAAGTTAACCCTTGTGGCACGAGACTAGGCAGTATGGGCAGGAATGAGATGAGAAGTTGCAGACATATGTGCTGAGGGACTTGGGCCAGTCCCTGTATGCTCTTTGGTTGGGGGCTTAGTCTCTGGGAGCTCCCAGGCTAGTCTGGCCTCAGTCTTCTGTAGAGACTTGATGCTCCATGGAAGGGGAATGCTCAGGAACAAGAGGAGTTCCCTCTCAGAGGTGAAGGAGAGGGCACAGGGTGAAGAACTCTAGGAGGAGGGGCAACTTTGGGGATGCAAATAAAGAAAATAATCAAAAGTTAAAGTCGGGGTAGACAGCAGACATATGAACCTAGTTTTTATTCTTCTTTATTCTTTTTATTCTTGTTTTCAATTTTGTTTGAAATCATCTGGGATTTGATTTCCTGCTTTTAAACATTTTTCTCTCAGCCTACACGGAATTGTTTCATAACAATTAAGGAGGAAATATTTTAGCTCACCTGAATCTCATTCCTCCTTCCCTGGGGAAAAAGAATTTTGCCCAAACACTTCACACTTCCATAATATCTGCTAACAAAATTTGAAGTGCTTTTCACAGAATAGTCCTGATTTTTCTTAGGATCTTTTGGTAGAGAAATCATGAATTTATGAATTCTAGGATGTGGCCTGTGGTACAACACAACAGGAAAGCTGAGGAATTGCTAGAAATGGAGAGACTTTATAATAAAAATAGTGCCTTTTGTTTAATTGATGAGCATTGTCACTTATTGTTTTTGAATAAAGGCTCTGATAGATAATACACAATGTTCAGTCTTCAAAATTGCAATTTAATTTGTTAAGTCAACATGCAGTGATTAATTTTTCAATTTGCCATCAAATGTCACCAAAATAGAAACTATACAGACCCCATTAAGTACAGCAAATCCAAACAAATAATTTATAAGCATAAGACAGAAACGTTTATGCATGTTTAAATTCAAAATCTTCTTCTAAATAATTTCCATTAAAGAAAAGATCATTTCATTAGCTACAAAGACTAGCAAGCTAAAAGCACATATGACAATGTGGAAGAAAACCAGAGTCAACTGAAGAGAAAAATGCAAATATTAGTATAGACAAAGATGAAGGACAAGTGGCCCAACTACATGATATTCAACAAGAATAAAAAAACATACAAACATAGAACTGAGGAGATGCTCAGTGAGTAAAGCTAAAGCATGAAAACCTGAGTTAGAATCCCCAGACCCACATAAAAAGTCAAATGTCCCCTCAAAATCTGTAAATCAAGAGTAAGAGACTAAGAAAGGCAAATTCTTACACTTTTCTGGCCATTCAGTTTAGCTGAAATAGTGAGCTATCCATTCAGTAAAGAAACCATGCCTCAGGATACAGTAGCCGATCTGAGGCTCTGGCAAATATACAGCAGAGGACGGACTGGTATGGTCTCAGTGAGAAAAGGTGTACCTAACCCTCAAGAGACTTGAGGCCTGGCGGGGTGGGGTGTGAGTGGGGGTGTGGGGGTGTGGGAACATCCTCTTGGAGGTGGGGGAGCAAGAATTGGATGAAGGGCAGAATGGAAGGGGGATAACGACTGGACTGTAAAAAAAAAAGATTAAACCTAATAAAAAATCATAATTAAAAAAAAAGAAAAAGAAACCCTATAACAAAAACTAAGGTGAAGAGTGATTGAGGAAAACATTCCAACATTGATCTCTACATTTTACAAGTGTACACTCCTGAATATATATGTGCACACACATAAAAGTACATATAACACACACACACACACACACACACACACACAAACACACACACATAATGCAGAGAAAATATCCAATGAAAGAAGAAAGCAGGTGGCAATAGATAGCTATGAAAAAGCCAGTAAGACAACAATCATGGAAGAAGCAATCAAGTAGATCAATTTTGCATAAAACTTGTAGCAGTCCAAACTTTTAATCCCAGCACACAGCAGTTAGAGGCAAGAAAATTGCAAGTTGAAGGCCAGCCTAGGCCACCTAGCAAATTCAAGGCTAGCCTGCTTCAAAACAAAGAAACAAAAATGAAGAAAAAGAAAAAGAAAAACAAAAGAAAGTGAAAAGGAAAACAATGGGCATTTAAAAGTCTTTTTAAAAACTGCTTCATTTTCATAGAATCTTATAGATGTGTGTTTTTCCAACATTATAAGGGCAAGTAATTCCACCATATATCATCTCTATACAATCAGAAAAAAATGGAGGTAAAACATCTCAATTTATTTCATGAACCAGTCCCACATTGCTTCCCAGGCTTTGCAAAAGTACTACAAATAAAATCATACACTCACATACAATGCAGTATACCCCAATAAATCAATATCAGTTTATTCAGCAAAAATCCCTCAAGTAGTTACCAAAATCAAGTCTGAATTAGCCTCATAATGGAGCAAGCATTGACTTTATAAGAAAAATCTTCCAAAACAATTCTAGGCATTCAAGAATTGTGCAACATGATTGTCCAGAAGAAACTATCCATATTTGCACACAAATACCAAGTCAATGTTAAATATAAGTTCCTATTTCTGATAGAAAAAAGAAACAAGAACAAGAAAAACAACAAAAGACTTTCAATACATTAGGAATTTTTTTTCAATATTACAATTATTTGCAGAATTATCTATTGAGGCAACTATCTATAGATAGATCGATGTATACATGTATGTATGGAGAGAGAGAGAGAGAGAGAGAGAGAGAGAGAGAGAGAGAGACAGAGAGAGACAGAGAGACAGAGAGACAGATAGATAAATGTAAACTTCAGACACTGGAAAGATGGTTTATTGGTGGAAATCATGTGTTGCTCTTTTCGAAGGCCCAGGTTCAATTTCCAATACCCGGAGTATGGTTAACAACTGTCTATAACTTCAGTTCCAGAGAATCTCATGCCTTCTTCTGTATTCTGCAGTCACCAATATACATACATACATACATATATACATACATACATACATAATTATATATGTATATATGCAAATAAAATTTCATATGTATAAAATTGGAATAAATATCTTTTCCATCTTTATTAACTTGAGTATTTCTTATTTACATTTCGATTGTTATTCCCCTTCCCGGTTTCTGGGCCAACATCCACCTAATCCCTCCCTTTCCCCTTCTATATGGGTGTTCCCCTACCCATCTTCCCCCATTACCACCCTCCCCCCCAACAATCACGTTCACTGGGGATTCAGTCTTGGCAGGACCCAGGGCTTCCCCTTCCACTGGTGCTCTTACTAGGATATTCATTGCTACCTATGAGGTTGGAGCCCAGGGTCAGTCCATGTATAGTCTTTGGGTAGTGACTTAGTCCTGGAAGCTCTGGTTGGTTGGCATTGTTGTTCATATGAGGTCTCAAGCCCCTTCAAGCTCTTTCAGTCCTTTCTAAGATTCCTTCAACACGGGTCCCTTTCTCAGTTCAGTGGTTTGCTGCTGGCATTCGCCTCTGTATTTGCTGTATTCTGGCTGTGTATCTCAGGAGAGATCTACATCCGGTTCCTGTCTGCCTGCACTTCTTTGCTTCATCCATCTTATCTATTTGGGTGGCTGTATATGTATGGGCCACATGTGGGGCAGGCTCTGAATGGGTGTTCCTTCTGCCTCTGTTCTAAACTTTGCCTCCGTACTCCATGCCAAGTGTATTCTTGTTCCCCTTTTAAAGAAGGAGTGAAGCATTCACATTTTGGTCATCCCTCTTGAGTTTCATGTGTTCTGTGCATCTAGGGTAATTCAAGCATTTGGGCTAATAGTCACTTATCAATGAGTGCATACCAAGTGTGTTTTTCTGTGGTTGGGTTACCTCACTCAGGATGATATTTCCCAGTTCCATCCATTTGCCTATGAATTTCATAAAGTTATTGTTTTTGATAGCTGAGTAATATTCCATTGTGTAGATGTACCACATTTTCTGTATCCATTCCTCTGTTGAAGGGCATCTGGGTTCTTTCCAGCTTCTGGCTATTATAAATAAGGCTGCTATGAGCATGGTGAAGCACCTGTCTTTTTTTTATATGTTGGGGCATCTTTTGGGTATATGCCCAAGAGAGGTATAGCTAGGTCCCTCAGGTAGTTCAATGTCCAATTTTCTGAGGAACCTCAAACTGATTTCCAGAATGGTTGTACCAGTCTTCAATCCCACCAACATTGGAGGACTGTTCCTCTTTCTCCACATCCTTGCCAGCATTTGCTGTCACCTGAGTTTTTGATCTTAGCCATTCTCACTGGTATGAGGTGAAATCTCAGGGTTGTTTTGATTTGCATTTCCCTGATGACTAAAGATGTTGAACATTTCTTTAGGTGTTTCTCAGCCATTCGGCATTCCTCAGCTGTGAATTCTTTGTTTAGCTCTGAACCCCATTTTTTAATAGGGTTATTTGTCTCCCTGCGGTCTAACTTTTTGAGTTCTTTGTATATTTTGGATATAAGGCATTCTATCTGTTGTAGGACTGGTAAAGATCTTTTCCCAATCTGTTGGTTGTCGTTTTGTCCTAACAACAGTGTCCAAATAAATATTAAACAAGATCTTTCTAAATAGCCCCGG